>NW_019154133.1:7146931-7149382 GCF_002288905.1 Enhydra lutris kenyoni | reverse complement strand
AGGGTCAAAGGTTGACGGCAAGGGGTCCTCAGAGACCCGAGAGGAGCAGCTGGGTTTCCTGGAGCGAGGGGCCGAGAAGGAAGCTGCCAGGGGCCGGGGTGCAGCCGGGGCGAGCCAGGCAGATCGCGCCCTCGCCCGGGAGCAGCCCGCGGGCTGGGCTCGGGCTCGCCCGCCTCGCCGCGCCCCTGCCCCCGGCGCCGCGCTCCGCGCCTCCGCGCCCACCCCACGCAGACCCGCAGCGGCTTCTCCCCAGCTACCCTCCTCGCGCGGGCGCGCTCCAAGGCCGAGCCTGGGAGGAAACTCTTGACTCCGTGCTAGTCCCTCTCTGCCCCATCCCCTCAGCCCATTAACCCCCGACCCTCACCCTAGCTTCTCTTCTTAGGAAAGCGGTGAGGGTCAAAGGTTGACGGCAAGGGGTCCTCAGAGACCCGAGAGGAGCAGCTGGGTTTCCTGGAGCGAGGGGCCGAGAAGGAAGCTGCCAGGGGCCGGGGTGCAGCCGGGGCGAGCCAGGCAGATCGCGCCCTCGCCCGGGAGCAGCCCGCGGGCTGGGCTCGGGCTCGCCCGCCTCGCCGCGCCCCTGCCCCCGGCGCCGCGCTCCGCGCCTCCGCGCCCACCCCACGCAGACCCGCAGCGGCTTCTCCCCAGCTACCCTCCTCGCGCGGGCGCGCTCCAAGGCCGAGCCTGGGAGGAAACTCTTGACTCCGTGCTAGTCCCTCTCTGCCCCATCCCCTCAGCCCATTAACCCCCGACCCTCACCCTAGCTTCTCTTCTTAGGAAAGCGGTGAAAGAGGATGAGAAAGAGATGATTAAAAAGAACACACACAGGCTAGGGGGGGGAATACTCGCTAGCAGAGGGATTGCAAAAGTGGGCGCTCCTCTTGCAAATCCTCCTTCCTTTTGTTTTCTTACTTAGAATTCAAAAACTGCCCCCCCACACACACACAGGAGAGAGAGAGGGAGAGGGAGAGAGAGAGAGAGAGAGAGAGAGGAGAGATTTTCCAAGAAAAGACAGGGATGTATTTTCCAAGACAAGAGAGAGATGGGGGTGTAGAGAAGAAATAGTCACCAAATTTTTAAAATGGTTTTCCTGACTTGACGTTTGGTGTTTTGACATTAATGACATTAATGTTATTGATGATGTTTCAGGGAGAAAAAGGCAAAAGAAATAAAGGAGAACTTGAAAACGAAATGATCATCATTTCCCTATTCTTCCATGCCAGAAATAGACCCCTTTCTTCACCTGAGCCTGAAACAGACTTATTGTTCTCAGGTGTTTCCTTCATCATACACATTTACCCGTCTGAAATCGCAGGAAATGGTTTTTCCATCAGCGAGCTTGTACATGGAGCCCTCTCCGGCAAAGGGCTTGATCTTTTCTGATTTGAACCTGAAAGTCTCCCTGCCTTCATTTCCCCTCAGTCTTTTTAAAAGCCCCCACCCCCTTCCCCAACACACACCTCAAATAGTTTTTTAAAGCTAGAATTTTTGCTCTCTGGGGTGTTTTTCTGTAAACAGCAATGCTACATAAACACCTTCTTCACTTGCAAGTTACAGAGAATTAAAATTTTACCACCGTGGACATGTATGTTTCTTAAAGCACATGGATAAACTCAACTGAGGCACAGCAATGATACAGTGGCTGTATAAAGATCGTAAACAAAGTAACTTAAAAATCTTAGAAAGCCATACACTTTGAGCAGATTTCTTCCCAAACAAGTTTAAAATAGAATGGAGTCTTTGGAGAGATAGATGATTTTCTTTCTGTTAAGGTTTAGTAGCCCTGTTTTATACTGGTACATACATCGACTTCAGATTCCTAAAGTCGTGATTTGCTCCCCCCCCCCCCTTAATAAAGACCATATCTAGGTTTTATTCTCTACTCCAAGCCTTTGGACTTTCATTGTAACCTTAGCCAGCTGCTGTAGGCAACCAGCTTTTCTGATTTGGGCCTAGGTCTGCTCTTTTGAGGACTATGCTTTTATCCTCCCAGGTGTTTTGTTTGGTTTTTAATGCCATTTGCATCAGTTCTAGGATTTTCCAAATGTTCCCTGATAACACAATGTTTCAGGGCCAGAAAGATGTGTATTTGCAGCTTCTGTTGTCCTGCGATAAACCTTTTTGTTGGTATTTGGTAGATTTGGGTGCTTAAGGCCTAAGACAAGGTTTTGAAGCAGATCCTGGTGATCCAGAACTTCAAAGACCTGTCAGCTTAAAGGCAGCTGACACCTCACCTGTCCAGGAAGCTGGACATTACAAGTATTTCTTGTTTTTAGATTGTTTGGTTTGTACTTTCACCTTCTCTCTAGAATTCCTATTTTTGAAATATTACATAGATGTGTCTACTTGTGACCTATAGTGTAGCAGTATATCAAGATGCTGAGTAGCAAGAGATAGTGTGAATACACACACACACACACACACACACACACACATATATATATATATATATTC
>NW_019154133.1:7124471-7146831 GCF_002288905.1 Enhydra lutris kenyoni | reverse complement strand
ACACACACATATATATATATATATATATATATATATATATATATATATTCCATATTCAGATATTCAGTAGGGGGTATTTAAAAGTATGTCTATTCCTAGTTTTAGTTAATTATCTTTTAATGAAAGTGTCACTCATATTCACATCTGTAATATTGGAAAGAGATAATTAGATTTTCAAATGAGAATCAGCCACCTTAAATTTTGCACCAGAAAATACCAAGTATATTTCATTCTAATGAGATCTGTAGTGGGGTTTTAAAATTCATCATAACGTGCTTCAAGAAAGATAATTCAACAGACTTGCAAGATGAAAGGTTTTTTTTTCCCCCTAAGTCTTCTTAAAGCTATTACATTGAACTTAAGCAATTCTGATAAAATATTCAAAAATATTACATAAAGGCTAGAACCATATCCCCACTATCACCCTTGCACCCATCACTTATTCTCATTTGAAAGTTTACTTTGACTCAACTAACCACTTGCGTCAGCCATGCCCTGGGTCTTCTCTCCTGCCTGTGCAAGCGAAAGATCCGTGTTTAAATAGGTGCTTATGGACCCAGAGTGCAATTCTTCCTTCGAAATAGGCTGGGCCAGGCGGTGTTTGCACACTGCCAGGCACCCTTTATTTACATACATCTGCATATTTGCTCCGTCCCCGCATTTCTCCATTAAAATGCGTTCTTGTATGCAACAATAAATTAGGCAGAGGGAAAAAAAAAATCTCTTCATTCCTCTAATAGTCTCCTTAAAGCTCCCTAGTAAACAAATCTTTGGTCCGATAATAATTACTTTGCTTCATTAAAATAAAAAGAAAAATTCGACTGGTTAAAGGGCATTGCTTTGGCGGTATTTATGTTTTATTTTCTCTCCCTTTTTGCTGGAGAGAGAGAGAGAGAGAGAGAGAGAGAGAGAGTGTGTGTGTGTGTGTGTGTGTGTGTGTGGTTGTGTGTGCGTGTGTGTGTGTCTAATGAAGTTTGGGAGTCGCGCGCGCAGGGGCGCGTGGGGTGCGAGCCCCGGAGATCCCCATCTCCTGCCCTCTCCGCGGTCGCAGCGTCCCGGGCTCCCGCCGCAGCGCTCCGAGCCTTGGAAGCCGCGAGGCTCCCGGGCTGCTCCGAGTCCGGGCTGCGCGTCATTTGCAGTCTGGGGAATGTTGATCACCTCACTAATTACACCTCTCTCTCCCCCCTCTCCCTCTCCCTCTCCCTCACTCTCCTCTCTCATTCCCAGAGTGCATATCGGGAATAGACACACAAAGACATGCGCACTCAACTTAATCAGCCATTTTTTTAAACAGGGCTAAAACGATAATAATTAGCAGAATAAAGACATATCGGATTTTCATTTCCTTTCCTCCTTTTCCCAACCCCTTCACAACCAAACAGCGAGACCGCGGTCGGCACATGCTTTAACTCCTCCCGGACCCCCGAGGACCGCTCCATGCCCCCCACTTTCTGCTTCAGCGTTTTTATTTTCACCCAATAAAGTTCGAGGATTATTTTTTTATTTTTTTTATTATTTTTTTTTAATGAACCCTCTCGTTTTACTTGGATGTGATCAGCTGTAAGTAAAATAAAAGCAAAACAAAAAAGAGGCGAAGATCGAGTAGGAACTGCAGGGGAAATGGAAAGTAAGTTTTTTCTTTAACTTTTATTGAGTAGTTTGTGTTAAATTTAGGTCGAGTATCGATTATCTTTCCAGCCTGATCTTGCACAATCTTTGATATTTCGCTCCCTCCCTCCCTCTCCGCCTCTCTCCCTCTCTGCCCCTAGCTCGCTCGCTCTCGCTCGCTCTCGCACACATCCCCTCATCCCGACCATCTCTTCCGCTCTGCCCCCCTTTTCTATCTCTTTCCCCCTTTTTTTGGCTCAAGGATTTGCTCCGCTGAAAGAGGGAGGGGGCACTGAGGGACCTGATTTTCCACTTTCTTTGGGGGGGGCTGCGTTTTGGAGGATTTAACTTTTGGATTGAAGTGGCGGATCATTCACGTTTCGTCGAGCAGTTTTCTCTCCTTTTCCCTGTCTTTTCGGGTCCTGTCTCCACCGCGAGCCTGTGGCGTTCTCGTGGCGCGGGGAAGCTGTCAGCTCCGCAGCGGCGCGGGCACTGCCAGGGGTCCCCGGTCGCCCCGCGCCCCCACACCCCGGTCGGGATGACCCCTTCTCTGCACTCATTCTCGGAAAGTTTGGACGTTGGTCGGTGGGGCTTGAAGCCCCTCTCTCCCTGTTTTACACCCCCCGCCCCCGTTATTCAGCCTTTTTTTTTCTTCCTCCTCTTACCACCCCCACCCTTTCCTCTCTCAAGTTCCCCGAAGGGCGCTTAGTGCGCGGGACTGGCGGAGGACGGGGGATCTGTACGCCTTGGGCGGGGGAGGGGGGGTGTTCCAAGAGGCCGGGGCGCGAGCAGGGGCTAGGCAGCAGGTAGGCAGCCGCCGGCCCGAGCGGGCAGCGGGCACAGCCGAGGGCTGCTCCCGGCGGCGCGGGCGGCGCGGACTCGGGTGCTGGCGAACAGAAGGCAGGTCCGTTAGGAGGCGGGAACGCCGGGCCTTGGGGCCAGGGACCCGGAGGCGGCTGCAGCTCTCGCCAGGCGCTTTCGCTGCGGGTTGTGCGTTAGACTAGAGGATAGATGCCAGCGGCTTGGGGTCAAGAATCTTTCCTTTCCTTTTGGCAGAGGGCAAAGGGTGTGGGTGTGTGTGTGTGTGTGTGTGTGTAGGGGGGAGGCTGTGGCCGGCTCTGAGAACTGATTTATTCCCTGTCCCCCCTCCCCAAAGAGGTTCCATGTCTGCAAAACGAACTTCACCTTCTTCGCCTCCCTCCGCATCAAGTGCGCCTTCCGGCCGGGAGCAGCTAAGGGAAGAGGGGCTGGAATGCGTCGGGTCTCGCCTTCCTTCTACTTCTAGTTCACTCCCTCCTCCCCCCATTCTTTCTGATCTTTTCTATCAGAAAATAATAATAATAAAATTTCTCATGGAATTGTATAAAGTTTCTCTGCCGATGCCCAAGTTACTAAGGGTTTCCCATCCTGGCTCCCTTCCCCCACAGAAGATGGTGCACTGGTTTGTATTTCTTTTGTTACCTGTGATCCGGGCGGGGGGCTCCTTTCGCGGCTCGGGCTGGGGTCCGGCCCAGAGAGGAGGCTCCAGCGGGCGCCTTTGGCCGCGACTCCTCACTTCCGCGCGGTTCTGGTGAGATCTTAGCTACCGTTCGGTGAGACACCCTCCTTGTAGGTACCAAAGGTTCAGATCGCAAACACGGACACCCCCCCCACCCCGACCCCTACACACACAAACCTACACCCCCCCAACCCCCCTCCCCCCCCCCCCCCCAAAAAAAAAAAAAAAAAGCACATACACAACAACAACAACCCCCCCCAAACCAAACAAAAACCCAAAGACAAGTTCACTGGCCGAAGATGGTGGATTGACACTGACTCAGACAGAGGCAGGTTCACCAGGAAATCTGGCGGTCCCGATTTCTGACAGTTGCATTTCCTCTCCTTGAGTCCTTACCCCCCCCCCTTTTTTAATAACTCTGTTCCATGTTTAATCAAGGATCATGTAGATGGCAAAAGGAGAGACAGAGAGAGAGGAGAGAGAGGAGAGAGGAAGAGAGAGAGGAGAGAGAGAGACACGAGACAGAAGGAGGGTTCTTTTTTTTTTTTTTTTTTTTTTTTTTTTTTTATTGTGTTCTCCTGGATTTTCAGTGGCTTGATCCCTATAAACGTGGAGTGGTTAAAGCTCATATGTAGTATTATATTTTTAGTTGGGTGGATGGATGGAAGAGTCAGGGAGAGGCTGCGGCTGCCGCTGCCTTTTCGGGTGTTGCTTAGATTAAGGCTGAGACTTGGCTGCGATTGGGACGCGACAGTGACACGGGCATCGATCGCTTCCATTGAGAGCAATGCAAAAACACAGCCCGGGTATGTAACACTCTCGGTGCCATCAACATTTGTTTTACTTTATATTTACTGGCAAAACTGACAGAGCAAGCTCAGACTTTCTTTCTTTCTTTCTCTCTTCTCTTTTCTAACTGAAGAATTAAAAACAATTGTATATAGAAGTTGTTGGAAATGATGGTTTAAATACAACAGAAAGGAGATATTTGGAATTATTTCACTACCTCTGTTACTGATTGTGTTTTAGAGTTGTTTTTTTTTTCTCCACAAAGGAGCATATTATAGAAAATGAAGGTTTTTCTTTTTTCCTTCCTCTTCTTAAAAAAAGAAAATCCTTAAGGGAATATTTGATAGTTTTCAGCGTTTGCGGTTTCAATCAGCAGGAAGGCACACAAAAATAAAAGATGGCTAGCCAGCTGTTTTAACCTCTTGCACCTGGCTTCAGTGTGGGGATCATAGGTTTATAGAGTTATTTTTTTTAAATGGTTTTAATATTTATGGCATAAACTGAGGAGAGAGCATCACTGTGTATTTATTCAATAGCTGGTTGCTTTTGGATTTAAAAAAGTAAACTCATATTTAAGTGTTTTCTTTTTTATGGCAGTGAAGATAGAACCAATGAAATATGGGTGAAATACCATAAATCTGAAAAGTGAGATGTACCTAAGGAACAAAGAAAGGTCAGGTAAACCAGCTGTGTAAGTCAAAGCAATAGCACCAACTGTGGGGTTAGGACAGGGAGAGTGGGCTGTGGGTCTAGGAAGTGAAAGTTGCCACTGAAAGTTAAAAATGAAGGAAACATGGTTCAGGTCTATTGTAATCTTTCACAGTTTTTAGGAAATGAGCCCAAATCTGTTCATTAATTTTGACCTAGTTGGATTATTTTTAAAGATGCTGCACCAGCAAAGGAAGCATAAAGGATGCTGAGAAAATCGCTGTTTAATATTGCAGAATTTACTGCTTTCATTCTGACCATGAGCCTAAATTTACACAATGAAATTTGATTATCTCTAATAACAATATTAGATCCTCCACTGGATGGATGAGAATTGAGGTGGTTTTGTTGATTGCAAGGGTTTAATGTTGCATTTCAGAATCTGATGTGGTTTGGCCTCCCTTCCATTAACTGGAAAACCCCTGAGGTTTTACAATTATTTCTTAAAGATAATACATTTAAGATTGCATTGGTAGGCTGAAGAAAAGTCATAAAGGCAAGAAGGGAAGCCCTTAATAACTCTTGAGATTCAGACATGTTCAGCAGTTAGATTGGCTCTGACTTCACCAAGGGTCGACAATGTGTCATTTCCACGAAGCCAAATTGCCCTCTGCCTATATGATATTAATGTGCAAATCAATATTTCAGGGATTAAATTTCCCTTCTTCATTTTTTATGGTTTCTACCTCAATAAGTCTCAAGTCTATTAGAAGAGGCTGGATGATTTAAAATCTTTCACTGCAGAATGGCTTGTCGTAGTCTTGTTTCACAGACCATTTTAGGATTTTCGTTATAAAGACTAAGGGCATCCTAAAGAAGTTGTGAGGTAGTAGAGAGACATGCTCAATAGCATAAAGCCCTCGTTCGATTAAGAGCTAAGGGGTATTGGAAATATAATATATATGTTTATGCAATATAGACACACACACATTCTGCTGCTTTAAAAATATTATGTTAATCACCTATTGATTTATTTCAAAATCAATGGAAGTTCCTTTCTTATTAGTGATTTGTTCAGCATTCTTGAGGACTGTGTTAATTTCCTTAAAGAGTATGCATGAATTGGCTTGGTGTGGAAGTATTTGGGAGGGCTTTTCATTTAGCAATATTTCCCTAAGAAATATTTCTAGAAACCATTGTTTTTGAGAGTAATAATCAAGTGTTGTCATGTGCATACGTTGTTGTCGTAGCTATCATTGCATTCTGTGGCTGAATGATTTAGCTGATATCTGTTACTGGAGGCCTTCTCCAATTCATTTTACATTTATTTCTAGTACTAAGTAGGCACAATGTTTCTTTTAGCCCTCTTGGAGAAACACATTTGTAAAAGAAAATATGTGATTTGATTGGAAATAATACAAAGCAGAAATTTGGGAGGTCAAAATAAAAAATTGTGACTTTATCACATAATCTTGGGAAGGCCTACTGTCTATCATTTGGTGGTGGTTTATAGTCTAAAACCATCTGGACCAAGTTCCGCACAGCTGCACGAATTTCATATGTGATAGAACATTTTTTCCATTCAGTGTGAAATGTTCCTTCCTAAAAAACGTACACCAGACTCGCTTAATTTAGTCTGTTAAAAGAAATGCACATGAAAAAGGACAAAAGGCTCTTTAATCTCTGCAAGCTGTTTGTTTTTCTTCAAGATTCCTGTCTGTTTGGGTTTGAAAAGTCATGTTTATTGAGGGGATGATTCTGAGGTGTGACATTAAAATAATATATGATTTTTGGACTGGTGGCCATGCTCCTGCTTAATTTGCAGAACTACTTTTTATGCCTGTCAAAACATAGAGTTAATCTATCCTTATTTACAATTAATCTCAATAAAATTAATCTTAACTATGCTTTATTCAGTGGCTTAAAATATCTAATTATATTCAATTAACTGCTGTCATAGTAATTAACATTGCTTAATTGCCTCTGCATATATTTATGTAAAGCTCATTAGGTGCTGATGCTCCCTTTTCCCTTTCTATTTGCTATTTTTGCTGTTGTCAAACCATTTTCATCTCCCAAGGTCCCACAATGTCAGTGAGAGCAAATTCTTAACATTTTCTTGAAATGAATGTTATTGCTTTTCTATGAGAAGATATTCATTATAAGTCTTTAAAGACTAATCCCCCCCTCCCTAATACACACCCTGGTTTTCCCTCATCCTGGTCCCTACCACACTCACAAAATATTTTCTGTCATTGTTGCTAGAAATATGAGAAGCCAGGTTAAGCTTTGTGTTTATAAATGAGGAGCCTTTCTGTGTCTGCCTAGGGGCTGTACCCACAGGCAGAGTTTTTATCCTCTAAGACCATTCTAAGGGTTAAAGAGTTGGCCAAGGTTCAAACTGAAAAGCGCCCAGGGAAAGTGCATGTGAATATGTACAAGTTTCATGTAATTAGTGCTTAATTATATTAACATATGCAAATTGTCAACTTAGGAGCTTGTTGAGCTGGCAAAGATCAGCTAGGCACAATTGCTGTATTGTTCTGAAACAATAATGGATTTCAAGTTGGATTGTGGAAACACATAACTAGCTATCTAATTTAACTCATACCATGGTGAAATTTCATTAGTCTCCATGGAGACTGGTTTAATTGTGCTGACTAATGTTCTGGGCTGCAGAATGTCCTAAAAAGAACGCGTTGTTTGCCTAATCCACCTTACAATGACACTTGTTTGTACATGTTTCCCTTGTGTGGGAATTTGCATATGCAAATAAATAGTTTCTCTGCCCCATTTGTCATGGCTGTTCATTACCCATGAAGAGGACATTGTTACTAGGCTGTTACTGAGTCTCCCAAGACAGGATAGTGTCAACCAGTCCAACTACATTCTTTCATAATTTGTTTCTGATTAATAGACCAGAGTGAGTCTCAGTCTCTTTGGGCATCTGCAAAAGGAAGGTCAGTTCTGTCACAGAAAAGAGTTTCTGCAGTATACTGGGGGACTTTTTCTTCTTCTGATCATTCTCCTTTTTCCATTCATTGGTTAACACCATCATATTTAAAATAATGTATTCTTGTTCTAAGAATGCCTCTACTAATAATCTCTAGTTTCCTAAAGCTAAAAGATAGGAAAAGAAAGGGGATTCTGTTATTGGAATATTAATCCTGTTTTTGACAGAAAGGTAAACTGATATAATTGCTTTTCAGTTGAAGGAATGGGGGTTTATACAAGTGTGAAAGCATCGGAAAAGGATTAGCATTTTTTTGCATAATGAAAAGCTCTGTTGAATAGGGTTCTGAATGGCTGACTGAATGACTAAGATGAAAGGAAGATGAAAATGCAGGCCCCTCTTTCTTTATGCCCATGCTCTGCTCTCTCTAAAGTTATGTTTGTCCAAGACTTGAGAAAACAAGCAGGGGCTCAGATTTCAGCAACTTATAAGATGCCCTGAGTTTTCATCATCACCGGGAAGCAATATGTATGACAATAGTGCAGCTAGAGGATGATAAACAGAGGCTTGTATGCAGAAGAGTTTTCAGAAACATGCTAGGCTAGCCAAATATTGACTATTGGGTATCGAGAATTCCCAGCACTTTGCTGTCAAAAACGGTTATTTCAGAGGAGGCCAAGAGTACGGTGTGGATATTTAATTTAGTTAACGATGGAATATATGGTATTCCTCTGCCCCCCCTCCCCCATAGGCTATAAATAGTTGTCTCAGTTGGTGGAACACTTCTTTTGGGAAAGAGTTGTGTATCCTGACTTTTGGCAATGTTAAGTGTGCTAAGTGGCCCATCAGCTTTTGTGGTTGGGAAGGGTTAGTCAAAGAGAATAGTTATTTTTCTTAGGATTTAATTCAACTTTATGTTGCTTTGTAGGTGTATTGTGCATTTCATTTTGAGATCAGTCTTTTACAAAGTGTCTGAGTATTGTATGTTCATTTTTGGAGACATTGGCAGTAAGGTTTTTTCTTGTCACTAGTTAGAGCTGTAACTGGTTACCAGTTGACAACATGGTCAGGCTCTCAATGATGTTTCTTCAACCATAATTAGGGGAGTTAAAATACCCTAAGTGTTAAGACACTTTTAAAGGTGGGAATTGATTCTTTTGTACATATGTAAATCAAATGCAGTGTGGGTAATTATTTACAGTATACATTTTAAACAATCTCTTTCCAGTCTGAGGTCACAACAGATGAGCCCCTGAAGGCTGCCCCAGAGCAGGATTGAAAGATTCCACCAGATATTAACCTAACTTGTTTTGTTCCTAGAGTGTAGAACTTCTGTTTGCCTCATCACTTTCGCAGTTCAGTTTCTGAGGTGCTATTAAGAATGTTACATGGAAACTTGGGAAATCAGAAGTGTTTTCACGTAAATTAAAGTATAAGGGTTGCCTCTTGAGTACAGAATATTGTAAAGGAAAAGTGTTTGATCTTGGTTATATAAAGTCACCAAAATTCTTTACTGGAGTCCTTTTAAAAATTTGTCAAGAAATTCTGGATTGTTTCAGAAACTTTTATGATTAACTTTATGATATGCTTGCAAAAAGTCTTAAAAGAACAAAAAAAAAAATCCACATGGAGGCTATTTTACATGCAGAAAGGCTTATTAAGGTATTTCCATAAGAAAAATGTGTTAATTTAAAAAATAAATTCATTTATATTTTAAGACATTGTTAACCAAGCACCATGTGTTGTAACTGGCAGCTTTCCAGCCACCATGGAAGTGGATCACACATGGGTTAATAGTAGCTTATGTGATGTCTGCATTCTTAGGAAATGGGCAAAAGCCCAGGGTATTCTGATATCAAGATTTTAGGAATCAGACAGAAAGCGGAATATATGTTTATATGTGAACAGATGGACACATGTGAGAACTAAAAGTGCACAGTTTCTCTTGGCACTTGTTTTAGTTATCCCTGATGATATAACCAAGATCTTAGCGCACTCGCAGTCTTTGATGGCTAAGGACGAAATGGTCTTTTAATGAGGGCTCAATGGCATTATTTTCTTGCATAAGGATTGTGCCCCTGTGATCTTACTGGATTTGATGTTCTGTTAATTCCCTGGTTTCAGAGGTTCACAAGTTGCCTTGAAAGTTTGATATAGTTTCACATTTGACATACAATCCTCAGTCCAGGGATGGCTGCTCCTCACTCCCCTACTCTCAAAAGATTTGTGAGTAAAATAATATATTTGCCATTTTCAAGCACTTTTGAATGTATGCACACAACTTAAAAATGGCTTTGACACTAAAGTCCTATTTGCAAGCAACTTATCTCTGATATAATTAGCCACTTTAACATTCTAGAAATTGAAAAAATAAACAAACAGCATTGAAGAATTTGGGTGGCTTGACTTGGTTAATATGTCATAATGCCCTGATGGTCCAAGACAAGTCCTGAGTAGGTGTTTTAGTCATTCAGGTCAGGAGTTCATACACTAGCATCATGGATGTAGATGATCGATCATTTCTCATGTTTGCTTGTCCTAAGGATACGACAGTGCACAGTTGGTAATTTATGAATGGTGCCCACTCTAGCACATACCTCTGAAGACAAAGTTTATAGGTTCCAGTGTGTTCTAGCTATAAAAACAGAAATCGTTCTGCAAGTATTTACTCAGATCTAAATCATTTTAACCAGGGAAAATTGACTTTTGGGTTAAAATATGCATTTTTATAATTGTCCATAAAATTCTTTTCCTTCACTGTAAAGAAGAAAGGAAATCCTTAGCTTTAACAATGGTTAAAATACAAAAATCATACGAGCTGGTGTGTGCCACCTGATTATACTGTTAAAAACAAAACAAAACAAAGGAGAATCTTGAAATTCATCTGCATGGAAGAATAAATTGAGGAAGCCCAATTATTTCCCAAAGTACCTTAATTAAACCTGAAAGGCTTTATTAATGTGGATTCTCTAAAATACAGTTCTTAGTCCTTTTTTCCATAAGGTTAGGAATAATGCAAGTAATACCTAAATTTTCTGAGCCCACTACTTACTCGAGAACAAGTCATCTCTTTTGGTTTAGTATATACCACATAGGAGCGTGTGTAGAGACATATACACACATACCCCGACCCTTTTTCCGTGTTTGTGTCTCTCTTTCCTCTTTAGATGTACCCATAGGTACATCATTATCTGCCCCTCCACCATAGGGGTAGCCTGTGAAATTTTCCCCCAGTAGACTAAATTCCTTTCATTTTCTGAGAACTGACCAACATGATCACAATAGAAAAAAAGCAGGTAGGTTTGTAAGGGAAACTATCAACATGCTAAAGCCTGAGAATACCCTAGAGTTAATCCAGTTCAGCCAGCTAATTGTAAAATATGAGATATTGAATTCAGGAGAAATAACCATTGAGTTACCAAGCAAGCTAAGAAAATGTCAGGACAAAACTCAGATATCCCAATTCGAGGACTAGTGGTCACACAGTTATATTGGCTGCTTGGAAAAGGGTTTGCTATGTAACTGAGTATGGTGGTGGAAATAGAGAAGAAAAGGAAAATGTTGGTAATCCAACAGTGGTACTCTTTCTTCTGAGAGAGGAGTTCTCTACTACGAAAAGGGAACGAGTACAATCTGAATGGCATCTTATCACTGTGACTTTATACATATTTTTGGGTTATTTAGGAGGTCAGACTAGTTGCGTTGAATGGTCGAGAAGAGTTTATGATTCATAAAAGTACCAATGATCTCAGTCAGTTAAATTGTATTCTTAATAATCATGAACATGGTTATGAAGATTAAGATTTCTATTCTATGTAGGGAAAGCAAATGAAGACAATGCTGTGATGTTGTAAAGGTAGCATAGCGCAAAGAAAGAATGACACAGTAAAAAGCAAACATTCTTTTGATTCTATTTACTTTGGATTCCTTTTTTTAAATTTGTTTTTATTTTTTATTTTTTGCATTTAAAGACAGGAACAGAAATTTACTACCTCCCAAGTTCTCTGAGAAGTTCTTATAGCCAAAAGAGCAAGATTGAGTATGGTATTCCTAATTCAAGTATGTGAATCTTGACTGCATTTTTAAGTGCTTGGCTTCCTTTTTAAATGAGTTTACTTTAGCTTAGACTTTAGATATTTGAAAATCTACTCCATTTTTGACAACTCAAGGACCAGTAGAAATTGTGTTAGAGCTACTAGACACCTGAGTTAAATTCTTATTATGGATGTAATCTTTGTAAGCTTCAGTTTCCTCATTTGTATCTTAAAGTTGTTGTAGAGATTACATAACACTAAAGTGTTGTGAACATTAAAATAAGTAAATATTACAGGGCCTGATACCCTGTGTCCCCTTTCTCCTTATTTTCAGTAGCTGGTTTATGTAGTACCCAACTAAAGAGCATTTGGTCAAGCAAATCAACATAGATCTTTTGAATAGGGATGCCCCTCTCTCTTACAACAGAAACAGAAATTAGGAAATGTGTTTGCAAAGAAGGTATATTCTTATTGACATACCTGGATGGCATCTTTGTGGCTAGTCCTTCCCTCATTATCTGCCCCTCCATCATCGTGAGTTGTTTTGGTTTCAAGGGCTTTTAGAAGTTTAATGCATTTCTGGGTCTTTTTCTAAGAAGCAAATTAGAACAGGAATAGTTCTTAAATAATTCAGAACTTGGTCTAACTACATGAACTCCAGATTCCAGACTGTCCATTATATGCAATCATAGACGATACCACAACGCTTATTTAAGTCTTGTTGACCTAGCCTGTTTGAAAGCCTTAGAATTACAGGATTTCCCCAAACTGGATTAGATGCAATAGAAATACCTTTCCAGATTTTTGGTATTATGATATTTTGATACACAACAAAAGGAATATGGATACTGTTACATGGCACCCTGTTGATCAAGATTTATACCAACTTAGAGAGGAGATCCAGTTATTAATAATCTAGTAATGCTGTACAACCTTTAAGTTTTCTTGAGGGATTTTATAGCCAATTTATGAGACTCCTTGGCTTATCTCTTGGAGGAGATCACAATCCTTTTTTTTAATAATAATGCATTATTCATTGGAGGAGTACCCAAGTTCAAAGATAAGATTCATGACAAAGGTTAATAAATTTATAATACAATTTTTGGACTACCTAGAAATGAATTATTTCTGTTATGGATCTTCTTTTTTAAAATTTGTAATAATTTCCCATTGTGATACATGTAAGATGCACATTTAAAACTATTTGTATTTTTATGGGAAATGTAAGTGTACTTAGATTGTAACTTTGCAGCTTCGTATTTCATTTTTGCTTAATATGTGTGGTTCATAATCTTTGTTAAAATTTTCCTAAAAATAAAAGTGTGTGCCTCGCCCATGTTCTGGTCATTTATGAGTGGCCTGGGACTTGACAATTCACTTGAAATATACTGATGTAAAGCAAAGCATTTATTGAATACTGATAGGCTAATGATATATTTCAATGAAAGAAAAACAGTTGGCATCTAAGCATTTTTCACGATGCTTGTTTAAGTGTTTCTTCAAATAATCTTTAGCCTCCATGAGGGCAGCAACTGTATCTGTTTAATCACTGTATTGTGACAGACGTTATTGGCAAATCTTTAGTGCTCAACAAAATATCTGTTGAATGAATGAAAAAATGAATAATAGTTAATTAAAAATATAAATAGAAGACTTCAATTTAGGGACACCTGAGTGGCTCAGTGGATTAAGCCACTGCCTTCGGCTCAGGTCATGATCCCAGGGTCCTGGGATTGAGTCCTGCGTCGGGTTCCTTGCTCAGCAGGGAGCCTGCTTCTCTCTCTGCCTCTGCCTGCCACTCTGCCTACTTGTGCATGCGCTCTCTCTCTCTGACAAATAAATAAATCAAATCTTAAAAAAAAAAAAAAAAAAAGAAAACTTCAATTTACTATTCTACCGAAATCTTCCTCTATTCTTGAAATCTAGGTACTGAAAAGAAATATACAGCCTTAAAAACATCTGGGTTTGTCTTGGAAAACTCCATAGGGAGAACTATCTTCAGCGCAATCTAAATGGGTTTTTATATTAGAACCATAGATCGCTGTAGTCAGAAGGGATATAGCATAATCATCTCGTTTAACCCATAAGGAAACTGCAACTCAGAGAAATTTCTGGGAAATATCACATAACTACAGCACCTAGTTGTTCAGCTCTAATGTGTATGTGCCCTTTAGCAAATTATTTAGCATTTTTTACCTCAGTTGGCTTAGCTGCTCCCATATCCAAAGATCCTATAATATTAATATGAGAATAATTTCTGCAATGCTGGAGATTTTTTTTTTTTTTTTTTTTTTTGGTGGAATTTTTCCAAGCAAAGGAAGATTTTTCAGTTGGTACCATTTCTGTGATGACCACAGCACAAGCTGACTGTTCTGGGATTGTAATGTTAAGCTGCTTGAGATAGACAAGAATTGCTTGAAAGGTGAAAACTTGCAGAAAAAAATGGGGTGGGTCATTTAGTTCTTGAAATGAAGCAGGGTGCAGATTAGGAATCATTATGGTTTGCCAGAAGTCGCTAGTCATAGAAGCCTGTTTAAGTGCTCACTGTCAACAAGGAAATCATGGGCAGCACTTACAGTGGCTCACCTCTGATTTATTCATAAACCTCACACGAGCACTTGGCTTTGTTCTTGCTCTAGTAAGGGGGACTGATGCCAATAAGAACAGGAATAAAGAGCTCCTTGCATGGTCCAAGAGTGAATAGCACTTTACCTCAAAGCCTGACCTCTTTTCCTGAGGTCTGTTATGCTACTGTTGACTCTGATTGGCTGTGTGTTCTCAGAGGAAACGAGAGAAGAGGTTATAACAAGTATCTACTCTGTAAACTCCATAGTATACATAACAAGAACTATGTAACTGGAACTTAGGTTCTAACTTAACCTAAAGGGTTGCGATATTCATGCTAAATGGAAAGGCTTCCTTTTCCCTTCTCCTTTGAAGTCTGAGAAGATTCACATTTAGTAATAGTTGGAAAAAATATTGCTTCCTTCTGATTGGAGAATGCAATGATCTTGGAGTAAAATGGGTTTTGATGATCCTTTTCCTCATTAAAATGAATTTAGAGACATTTAATAATATAGGAAATGAAGGGTTTAAAAATAAAATATGTACTACACTGGGATGAAAAAAAAAGTGGGCTTGCCCGATTGATAAGCCATACTTATCTGAAAAGCTTTTTCTGGGCCACTTCACCAATTATGCTCCACTCCAGAGGCCCATGTTGAGGAGACGGGACCTTTAAGAGACAGTCAGCTGGCTGGTTTGCACTGGGGCAGAGGTTGAGTAGAGTTACTTAAATCCCCAGAGCCACATTTAGTTAATGCTTGTCATCCCCCCCCCATCCTGTCCACTTTGGCTTCCCTTTTCTCCTTTTGATGAAGTTGGTCTCTTACTACTAAAAGTGCATATATTTACACAAAAATTTCCTCAGATTTTCACAACACATTAACCCAGAAGAGCCATATTAGGAGATGGTGATGAGAGTTAATGATATATCTTTAGATAAAGCCATCCTCCCATGCAATCACATCAGAGTCATCAGCTCATTTGTCATGGCTGAAGTGAAAATGTCAGGACCAATGAGTGTATGAGTGCTGAAGGGGGTGAAAGGGCTTTTGGAGAGAGACATTTTTGTGCTGGGAGTCAGCCATGGCTTAGATTTAGCTCCAGGGAAATACTAGGATTAGCCAGCACTGTGTACAAATCCTTAGCATAACAGGGTTAGTTGGAAAGATGGAGAGGTGGGGTCATGAGGATGGGTACATTTCTAGAGTTATGCTCTAGCATGCAGGCCGGAAACTATGGAAAAGAATGAGGTGACTTATCAAAATTGTTTTAAGGGATGTGTTACATGCAAGCTCATTGATTTCAGCAGGATTGAAGCCATAGATGTGAATGGCTAAATATGCATATATGGCTTTTTGTTTAAATTTGGCTGCATTATAAAAGTTGTTAGATCTATCCTCCAAAAGCTTTGGGGGAAGATAATATTTGAGTACACAAAGGTAAGATTCAGGCATAAAGTACTTTTGATAGTATTTTAGAGTGGAAGTTAATCATTTAAATAACAATAATGATAGTGAAATACTTGTTGCATTGTTGGATTTACACAAAACTAAGAAGCTAAACTTTCTTTACACAGACTTCATTCTGAAACTTTAATTGAAAAGTAACTTATTTTCTTTAGCTACAGAAGTTCTTATCTTTGATAGACTAATACTAGCAGATTTATTTCATTTTGAAGCCAGTGAACTGTTCTCTTTCAGATAATGTACCCATACAACCTTTTCTTGTTTAATTCTATTGATTTACAGTGTTAAAGTGAAATAATCTGATACCTGTTTCCTGCCCTTTGAGTATTTGTCGTCAAAGAAGCTGATTAGTTTTTCCCCCAGCTCTTTAGCTGTTTTAAATGTATAATTATCATTGCATGTCATTTGATAGCTGTACTAATTGCTGCTAACTATTGTCTGTTTGCACTTAATGCTGAAACCTGATCAACATCCTGCTTTGGTTGATGTTTGGTGGTAAACTTTAATTAACTCTTATTGCATTGAAGAAGAGTTCAGGCTTGGTGCTAACTAATCATTTACCTTCATTATGTCCTGACAGCTCCACTTGTTCTTGGTCCTAATAGATACACCAGTCAGTAAATAAACCTGCAAACCTCATGCCTTATAGTTGCTCCACACTGGTATTTTGCTACTTAAAGTATAAGATAATTGGGCCCAGATAATTATTTAGTTAGTTTAGTATCTCTAGTTCTGCAGACACTAATCTTAATTGCCTCTTTCATGCCGGACAATTTCATTTTAATAGAAACTGTAGATTTGAGATAACATTATTCCTTCAACATGGTTCCTATGAACATGCATCTTTTGAATCAATACAATTAAGCTTGTCTCCTGTTGGAATTCTTGTCATTATTTTTCCTGAAATACTTTTCCTGTAATGATATTGAAGTTAAAGTAATCAGGTTACCAGCAGATCATGTAAAATTCAACTCAAAATTGCTAGCTGCTTGATTTTAATTTGTCTGACATCAAGTTTGTTTGAAAAGGGATAATATGTGGGTAAACCAAGGAGCTTATAATTATGGTTAACGTTTGTTTGTTTATAATGAAATCTAATTAAAGTTCATACATTTAAAACACAAAAGTTAATTACTGAATTGCTCACTTCACTTATGGGCAGCAGTCAAATTAACTTTCAGGCCAAACACATACATACACACACACACACACACACACACACACACACACACACACCCACCCACAAGGCTCTTCATAACAGAAATAAAATAACCAACTAATCTTAGTGATCAAACAGAAATTTGCCAATATTTCATCCAGAAGAAAACTTGGCATTCCACTTGTGTTCTCTATTATGTTAGTCCTATGTGGTTTTTAATATAAAATGACTTAAAATATTTACATGGGATATAAAAAGAGATATATTATGTAGATTCTAAGAGTATTGTATAATAAGAGGTACTTAGTAGTGATTTAAAAATTTGTTCATATAGCTTTCTTCATTAAAACTCTTTTGAAATTGGGTGAAATCATTGAAATCATTGCTCAGGGAATAGGAATGTTTGCTGGAATTCCTGACCTGTAATTAGCTTTATGAAGATAATTATGGTAGGTTTAGCCTGCAAAGAATGACATTTTTTTTTTTTTTTTTTTTTTTTTAGGTAAGGACATACTCACACTTTTACACTTACTGCTACATTGGTTATGAGATCCTATTGGTGGGAATCATGAAATACAGATAATTAGCCAATTGTTTTCCCTTTTAAGTATTTGAACCAGTAGTTCAATGGTTGATTTTATACAATAGATAAAGAAGGAAAAAATACATGTACATCTTAGAATACATTGTCTTCACACTGTATGTGAGATAAATATGTGTGCAGAATGGTAAATCTTTTTGAAGCCAAATATTCTGCGGTTATATATACCTTTATAAAACCAATTAAGTTTTTTAAATGTTACTAGGTGACAATTCAAAATCATTATCAAGTAAACAATCTTAGATTGTGTGTAAACCAGAGAGATTAGTCAATTACATTTTAAAGACTAGAAATACAAACATAAAAAAACATGACAAATATGATTAAAAATACGTAAAATGATTGATACAGTCCATGTTTTTCCAAGGAAAACTACAGGGGTCCATGTTTGAGCTTTATTTTTAGAAGTGTCATTGACTTAAACTTTCAAATATAGTAGCGATTAAGGGAAAGGAGTCTGAGAAGGGAAAATGATTCTGTCCATTATTGAGATGCTTTGCAAAATTGAGTGTAATTTACACAACCTGTTAGTATTCTCAGAAAGTATATTTATATGTATTTTAATATAACACATGATTGATTTGTAGATTAACATTTATTTAGGGAAGAAAAATGAAAAAGATCATATAGTCATTTAACTCTAATCCTACTTTGCATGTTTGAGACAAAGGGAAGATGATTAATACTTAAGTGTGGCTGGGTAACTGGCATTCAGTTGTACCTTTTTTCTTCTATAAAGAGAGAAAAAAAAGCCAGTATATTCTCATAGTATTGGCAAACAACAGCTTCCTAGTAATGCTTTAGCTGATTAGGACATCCTTATCCTTTAATGAAGCAATCACTACAAAGCCCCAATGTCAGCTGGAATACTAGCAAAACAGTATCAAAGAAAGAATCAGAAAGAGGCACTGAACATAATTATAGTTCATGTCCTTGTCTCACACCAATGCAAACTATTCATTTTCAATTAGAATGAATAAGAAAATTAGAAATCAACTAGATTGGTTAGAAGTACCAAAGTTTGTTTACAGAGTATAACTAAAGTATTGAGTCCATCTTGCTCACTGATTATGAAATTTTCCTGAAGCAAACAAATAAAATGAGTCATATAATGGTGTAATTTGGTTAAGGAGAGATTATTGATTTCTCTCTAAGGAAAAGTCACTGGAGTTTGATTAAAGTTGTGAAGGAAACTGAGTAAAATTCCTGTTTCCCACAACCATACAAATTAAGAACTGGCAAACTGTACCTTTTCTCTTTAGTTCTCCAACACATATGTTTAATGATACGTAATTGTCACAGAAAGTCCATGTAGGGCTAGAGATGTGAGAGGGAATAAGAAAATGAGAGGGAAGAGGAGGAGAGGAAGAGAGAGAGAGAAACAAGGGAGAAGACCACAAAGCGTCAATCTCAAAGGTGCTGTTTATAGAGTAGGAAATAAATCTGCATTGAATAGCTAATTTAGATTTTAATGAGGAAAATAAGGGGAAATGACTTAGTTGACTTGCACACTCATTTTTTTTTGTAAACTTTCCTTCTTTAAAAAATTGCTTATTTTAAATGCTTCATATATTTGGTTACATCCTTCTATTCAAACTTAATTACCTTCTCCCCTTTGTCGTGACATGGGTGGAAAGTTTTTGCCGTGTCAGGAGAGGTCGTCACACATTCTTTTGCAGTTCTCTTCATTAATTCCTTCTTGCAGAAGCATTTTCTCTCGTGCTGGGAAGGTAGAAGGGTGTAACAGAAGAGCCCTGAAACATCAGCAGGAAGCTCTAAGCTGGTTAATGCAGTATAATTGTCTGGACATAGACTGGTCTTTGTTTGTGTGGTTCACTCCGAATCAGCTGTAATTAACTCCAGAGTGTTTCCAGATTGCCAGCAAAGAAAAATTACAGCTTTTCTGTTTTAAATTGTAAAGCTCACAAACATTAACTATGCAGATTGCTTTTACTTTGATATATTTCTATCCTGCAAGGGGAAAAAAAAAAAAAAAAAGCTTATTTGGCTCCCCCCATCCCTAAAAATGTGCTTTTGTTAAGTTATTTGATTTAGTGTCTATTGGAACATAATGGCTTCTTAATTGTTGGATTTGAAATCTTTTTACTTAATATTTCCTATCCTTTGACATCCTTGTCTTTACCTTCCTTCTTGCTAACTTAACGTTTCTAATACTGCAATGGGAAAGAAGTTATGTAATCTTTTATGAAATACTAAACCTATACTAAAATAAGCAAGTTGTAGAGAAAGCTGACTAAAGAAAACCACCAGCACCAACTTAAAAGACCGAGATCAAAGATGTATTCTGACGTAAATGGTGTTTCTGCACAGGTACTATACCTGTGTTTTGATATATCAAAAGACAGACTATGAGAAAAGGGCAATTTCACTACCCTCTTCTGGTCAGCACACCACACCCTTTTAAAAGCTTCTGTACAGTAGTTTGTAATTATGAATTCCAACATGGGTAAAAATGAGGTAGCGGTGTGAGCTAATACAGCCTAGTACACAAAAGATCTGTCAGCAACTGATGCAAAAGAAAAAAAAAAAAGTCCAGCCAAAAATCTTTTTTTTTTCTTTCTTCTGAATTTAACAATAAGGAATTTAAGCCTCAATGTGGCTTTAGCAACCAAAGAAAAGAAGCTCTTGGTGTCTGCATAATACCACTTTGATGGATTTTTTTCATCAGTTCTCTGTACGTGGCAACAAATAAACAAGTATAATTATACTTGTGAAGGTCTATTCATTGCTTTGTCAGGATTAGATATATGTGCCGTTTTCACACTGCGCCTCTCTTTTGTCTTTGCCTAACTCACTATGACATATTGATAGAGGATTTGGAATGGGGAAAAGGCCACAGCAGAGACAGTGATGACCTTTTGGAAACTTGATATAATTCAAGGATTTTTCTTTCTTTCTTTCTTCCTTCCTTTTTTTTTTTTTTTTTTTTTTTTTTCCTTTCTTTTTTCTTTCTTTCTTTTTTTTTTTTTAGGATTTGTAACTTGTTACCAAATTCTCTTGTAAGTGGACAACTTTTAACCCATTAAAATGGAGTAAATAAAGACTCAAAGTGTGAGGAGGTTGGCTGAAGAGCAGAGGAGAATAAAAACAATAGGCTAAGGGGCACATTGGTCTTCTTTCCCAGCACTTAGCAGAGTGGCTAACCTAGCATTCCTTTCCCATTATTCTGTCCTCTTGATCAGATCACGTTCTTTTTAATCATTTCACAAGCACTGTCTCACTGGACCGTAGAGGAGGGCTGGGACAATCTCAATTAAAAAAAAAAAAAAAAAAAAGAGGTTAAACTGGCCTCTCTGATTTTGGGTTCTAATGGGAACTCTGCTTTCTGAATGCAAAGGAATTCTTCTATTGTTCAGAAAGCACCCCCTTTCATTAGCCAGGCTCCTTGTAGGTGGGTTTGGTCATTTAGCGGAGCTGAGTTTAGGCAGCAGTGACTGCAGGAGGAAAGCAAGGCAGAACGAGCAATAAAAGTTCTTTTTCTGCATATTGTCCATTAGTTCCGAAAAGGGATTTACATGATCAAAGTCACTGATCTTGTGAATTAGTGAGAATACCAAAAAATGTGTACACATATTCTAAGCAGACCAGCAGGTATGTATTGTTCTGAATTTAGCATTAAAATTATATTAGTTTTTCTCTTTGGGATTTCTTGAGGACTTTGGTGATTTTTGAAAAATAGAATGCTTGGCAGTAGAGAATAGAAATTGGTAAAAACTAAAAAGAAAACAGCTTAAATGGTGAAGCAGTTTTTATAGTGAGTTTGCTTGTTACGCAGTCATTTTGAAATGAATTCTGTGGTTTAAGTTAAATGGTTGTCTTTGTGGTCTTTTAACTGGGA
Organism: Enhydra lutris kenyoni; assembly: GCF_002288905.1. Classification (NCBI taxonomy): domain Eukaryota; kingdom Metazoa; phylum Chordata; class Mammalia; order Carnivora; family Mustelidae; genus Enhydra; species Enhydra lutris. The sequence continues at coordinate 7,125,651 of NW_019154133.1, read as the reverse complement.
CTTAAAAAACTTTAGTGTAAATTTCCTAAGTGGGTCACATTGATAAAAGAAGGATCTTGTCTGACATTGATGACAATGAAATCACTTAGCATCAAATTCAGTGTCACTGTGTACACTGATCTAAATAACTTTTTAACTGTACAGACTTAAGTGACTCCATCAAAATTCACTGGTGAACATTGCCATGGTCAGAGTCAATAGCTACAAATGTTAAAAATCAGTTAAAATAAGTTAACATATTATTAGCTGTAAGGATCCAGATGGTTTTGCTATTGTTGCTTTTGGAATGAAATGTAAATTTGATTGTATGGAAGACTTATTATCTATTTGATTCAGTTTCTGATTAATGGGTAACTTATTGAGAAGAAATTGATAGGCAATTTCCTGTAAAATTATGTCGGAGTATTGCAACAAAATGTATTCTACTGCTTTTATCTGTGATGGATTCTTTGGTTTTCGTAATTTTTTTTTTCACATAGCAATAATGTTACATTTTTGAAAGTTATATCTGGCTCTATTAAGATAAAATAAAAAGATAGGATCTACTTCATTAAAAGAAATATTGGGGTGATACGTTGCAAAGTCCATTCAGCATCTGGCCAAAATTATTAACTACAGATTATATACAACTCATTTGAGGTACATTCAGCATGTGTGTAATAATTCTAGCAAGTGTTTCTGTGGGCTGGGAACTGTTGTAGGGGTGTAGGTAAAACAGTTAAAATGGTAATAGAAATAGCTTAGAAACTCTTTTACAAAGCTGTAAAGTGGGAACTTTTCTTACTTTTGTAATTAAGGTGAATCTCCTTCCACATGCCAGCCTGTTACATGATTATAGGGAAAAAACAAAACAAAACGAAATGAAACAGCTTGGGTTTTGAAACTTTTCATTTTAATCTGGCATCATTAATTCAGTATTATTTACCACCCCACTTCCCCTCCAACTCTTTAGTCCCTTCCTGACTTCCTCATTTCAGTCTCACAGGGGATTATTATTTTAGGCATTTTGGCTGCCTTCAGTATGTATACACATTGTTTGTGCAGATTTGGTAACTGCAAAGGTAAACATTAATATTTGTGGACTAATTAAAAAATTATTAGGTCTTTATGCTTATGGTTATCAGATTATTTCAGTGGGTTTTAAAAGCTGCATGCATGCCACGAGGATAATTAACCTGGA
>NW_019154133.1:7084471-7119471 GCF_002288905.1 Enhydra lutris kenyoni | reverse complement strand
GGGGCAGTATTAGCCAAATCTCATCAAGCTTTTAGACAAATTGCAAAATAACAATTAGTGCTTAGGTAAGTTTATCTAGGCTCTTAAATTGCAAGCACGTGACTGTTTTGTTATGGTATTGATCAACTTTCTTGCCCTCGAAAATACAAATTTCGGAATGACATCACGCCCAGTAGGAGTAATTAAAGCTATCTGATGAGGGAATTTAGAAGTTGAAAGGGATGATTGTAATTGATCCTGATTCAATCCTATTACAGCTTTTTATAGTTTAAGCTCTAGAGAAAGCACATTCCTTGTCAAGACTTTATTTTACAGATTCCTTTGTGTGCGCTGTGTTTTCTAGTCTCTATTTTTCCTTTTAATTTTTTTTTTCCTGTAGTAAATAATGAGCTGCCGCCTGAAATCCGGCTTGCCAGTGGTCAGCTAATGGGTGATGACCTGTCCCTCCTTACTGCAGGAGAGCTGTCACCTTATATCAGTGACCCAACGCTGAAGCTATTCCAGTGTGCGGTTTGCAACAAATTCACCTCTGACAGCCTGGAGGCCCTAAGTGTGCATGTGAGCAGTGAGCGCTCTCTCCCTGAAGAGGAATGGAGGGCTGTCATTGGAGATATCTACCAGTGCAAGCTTTGTAACTACAACACTCAGCTCAAAGCCAACTTCCAGCTCCACTGCAAGACTGATAAACATATGCAGAAATATCAACTGGTGGCTCACATTAAAGAAGGGGGCAAAAACAATGAGTGGAGGCTGAAGTGCATTGCCATTGGCAACCCTGTTCACCTGAAATGTAATGCCTGTGACTACTACACCAACAGTGTGGATAAATTACGCTTGCATACCACCAATCACAGGCATGAGGCGGCCCTGAAGCTCTACAAGGTAAGCAGGGACATCCATTTCCGTCGGCACAGAGTAGAGAAAGGGGATTAACTGTTTCAGAGCTTGGAGCACGAATCTGCAAGTTAAGGGAAAAAAAAGAGAGAGAGAAAAAAATAGAAGGGCAAGGTACACAGTTTCTGCTTAACATGACTAAACGTATCGTGAGATACATGCAATTGGAGAGTTTATTTAAAAGATTTGCCATATGTCCCTTTTATACCTATCTCAGTGGCATGGATTGCTTTACTGGCTTCCCAGAAATAACCTTCTGAGCATTTTCACATATAAAATAATATTGCTATCCCCCTTTTATTGATTAATTAAAAAAAAAAAAACATAGCATCACTCTTGGCTAAGTGTTAATGGTTATAGGGAACAGATCACAAAAACTGTGCCACTTCGTGAATGTCTTTTGTTTGGTGTCAAACAGGGGCGATCTAGACTGTGTGTGTGTGTGTGTGTGTGTTCCGTTGTTTTTCTGTAAGTTTTGAGTAAACACACTCTCCCTTAGCATCAGTTGAAAGTCTTCTCTTTAACTCAGTTGTTTTTTGCATGACCTTTCCCAGCTAGTAATGTTTTTATTCCCTCCACTGGGTGTGGCGCAAATAAAAATGTTCATTAAATGGCAAATATACTTTTATCTTTGCTGGAAAGAACTATGCAGATGTGATGAATATGTGCAACTGGTGAGCACCATTTATTACACAACTTGTCTTGACTTTTTCTAAACCCTAATTACTGGTTAATTTATTTTGTGAGTTTGTTTACTGGATTGGCTTGATTGTCTTGGTTCTTGTACAAATGTAACAGATTCATTTCTATGATGAATAACTTGGTAACTTATTAAAAAGTTCTTTTGTCTAGAGGATATTAAAATTCAGAAAATATTGCAAACCATTAGTCATTGTAACAAGCTGTAAATATGATTACAAAATCCATTTTGCAAGTGTTATCTATTGATTTATACTAGAAATCAGTGATAACTATACTATCAGGAGTCAACCAGCGATTATAATACCTATGGCTTTTCTAATACTATTTCAAACTATAAACACACAGCAAAAAGGGCAGATTGTGGATCTCTAGATCAGGTGCTAGAATTATTTATTTGGATTGGCGCTAGCACTGTTAGTTTGGGTTGTTTCTTGAAGTTCAAATTCTAGATTGACGTACTGAGCGTAAAAACCTGTGGATGTGGCGTGAGAATCTGTAACACTGTTCCTGTGATATCAGTGCTCTGTGGATCAATAACGAAAGCATTAGATTTAGGTTACACAGTTTGAGGGGAGTAGCAGCCCAGTGTAAAATGGCAAGCTTCTAAGTCAATGCTATTGGAAATATAATATACAGGATTAATTGTATTATAATTCACAGGCTTTACCATTCAGTTGTCAACTTTTTTTTTTTCCTGTTGATACCTGACCTATTAAAACTTTTAGAATACCTAGGCGAAAAAAACAAACATTAGGTTTGTATAAATAATAGATCTCGACCCTGGGAGCTATATAGAATATTCATGAACTGTTTATATTCACGCAGCTCCTCTAACACTTTAAATTAACATGTTGTGAATAGAAGATATAAATGTACAAATTTTTCTATTTTATTGATCTCATGTGGGAAGCTAAAGAAAGAGTGTTAGTTTATTTTCTCAGGAAAGGTTGTTTTATCTAATTGTTTGATGATTATTTAAACGTGTGTGTATCTGTGGCTGTTAAGTTTATTCATCCTTTCCTTGACTATGAGTTGATCTCCCTCACTATCTGCAGAGCAATTTGCTAAGTGTCAGAGTTAGTGTTGAAGTTTCTTTTCAGGGGGAGTTGGATATTGCCTTCGAATGTAACAACCAAATGAGATAAAAGCTTGTTTATAAAGAAGGCTTTAAAGCAGAGAGAGCTTGAGATCCCAGAACGAAAGAATAAATGTACTCTTCCCTTAAAAATGTTATAAAGTCATATAAAAATGTACTTGTCCCCCCTCTTCTTTATTTGCTTATCTCTTAAATGCTCAAGTGTCTTTGCAGGCTAGTGTCTAAAAAATGGTCCGCCAACAAACAAAAACATACTTCAAACAAACTTACCTTGAATTAAAAGAAGATTGAGGAGATAAATATTTGAGCTACTGAAACTGGGTATTGGACAATCGAACTATATTATTTTGTATTATCCTTCAAGGGGCATTCATTATTTCTAGTAGTAACTAGAAAAATACTCCAGAGTAGTAGTGTGTTGAGGGTGCCTTTTCGAAACTGATTTACAGAAACTGTCTGAGTCCGACATAGAGGATTTTTCAAGTGTAGTAATGAGAATATTAGCAAGCTTGGTTGGCTTGTGTCGGCAAAATGAAATTGCTTCATAAGTAACATTAATTGCTTTTAAATGAGAACCTAACAAATTGGCCTGGGCCTGGAAAAAAAAAATGATGGTTTATAATGGGCTAAAATATTAAAATTAGACTTAAAATAGTTTCTAAGTTAATGACTAGACAATAATCTCCTATATAATTCATTTTCATTAGGAGTTTAATTTACATCATTTTGCATCGTGAATTATTCAGACTTTAAGGGAAAGTGACAAGTAGCAATTTTAAGACAAATACAGAGCTGTGAGAAAACAGCTTTCCTTGTTATTGACAACATATTGATTCATAACACTCTAAATGTGATGATGTGTCCGTTCAATTTGAATAGACCACTTTACTTCTTGCATTGTCAACCTGGAGCAGTATTACGAAAAGAAGTGGGTGTCCTTATTCCAGTTTAAGGAGGTTAAAGGTTAAAGGTTAAGGGTTAGCTTGAAAGCATCATCTGCCTAGCTGCTTAACTTTAAACTGATCAATTTAATGAAAATCTGTTTTACAGATGTTGTTTTAATGTATTTGGCAGGATTTAGGCAGCTTTAACATTAGACTATGCTAGTAAAAATTATTTCTTTATTTGACCAGAACAACACCTTTCCTTTTATGTTTAAGGTAGAAGGCTTGCGGGTTATGGTATTTTGGCAAAGGACCCAGAGGCAGAATGTGTTGATGATCTTTCCATATGGACTCAAAAAAGAATACCTTTATGTCTATTGCTAACGATGACTGCAAAAACAAACAAAGCTGTATTCATTTTTTTGGCAGTATTATTTTCCTTAGAATTTTTTAAAAAATGAATTTTGTTATTGTTAAGGAAATCTTACTCACTTCTTCAAGCAGAATGCTCTGAAGCCCTGAGCATTATTCAATTTTGATTTTTCCTCCAGAAATTTTAATGGTGAAACAAAATTGGTCTAGGAAATTAAAACAATAAAATGAAACTACAGATTGCCCCTAACCTTCTCCTTCCATGTATAAAAGTGTATTTAAGTGAGATTAACGAATACTGAGTGCATAGATAGCTACAGTCAGTGTCGTAAGGTAAAGTGTGCACGTGCATGTACCTACATCAACATCCAGATCTGGAGATGATGCGAAGGCAGTGTTTCTTAGCTAACTGCTTCATTGGATTCAATTATATTCTTCTAACTTCACACCTTTGGGTCCTCTACAAATTCTTGTCAGTTGGTATTCACAGAATACATCCTCAATATTTGTAAGATGAATAAGTAAATAGCCTGAGATAAGTGTTAAAGAAACCTTGTTACTTCCAACCCTCATTTAAAAAAAAATTAAATGCATTACAATCGGTCTCCTCCTTAAATGATCCCCAACTTTTTCTAAAGAGTTGAGTAAAAAGTTATAACGGAAACCACTTAGCACTACATATTCAAGCCTCAGAAGAACAAATGCGACTTTGGCCATATTTCAGTTTTACAGTTAAGTTTATTCTTGGCTCAGAACAGACAAGACTTTTCCAGCCAGCTGATTGGTTTACCCCCATCCTAGGTAGGGCTTGCAAATCCTCTCGCCACACCTGCACGTCAGCTGCTCTTATAATATTATATGTATTTTTAAGTGAGGTGTTCACAGCTTTGCTGGTTCAAAGTCAAAAGCTTAATCATACCAGCCTTTTTCCTTCCTGCATCTGCTAGTAGTGAAGCAGAATAGTCTGTCTGAATTCCATAATGCTATTTTCATATTTGGATTTCAAATTGGCTGAGAACAGTGAATGAATCTCTTGTCTCCATGGTGAGCAAAAGAACACACGTGGGATTTAGTCCTAGGTAACTTTTAGTGTAACATTCCCCCAAGGAACATTTTTGGAGTTTTCTCATTATCCATGTTATGGATGAAAGCATCCGGGTTAAGAACTAAAATCAAGGTGTGGGGGAGGGTCACAGAAGAGAATGCAAAGAACCACGTTGGGAAAAGTATGTGGCAAGGAAATAAAAAACGGAATAATTAGCTTTGCCTACATTTTTTTTTTTTTAACTAGTAGGAAATAATTACCCAATCAGTTTGGAATTAACAAAGAATCACAAGCATTTTCATTTCAATAGGCCTGAGTCCAACTTTGCAATTTAAAATCAAATACACCAGATATGTACCGTTTCAATTATTGAACTGTCATTGTCCCGGTGTGATGGTAAAAGAGGTCAGGAGATTGTGTGGTACGCATTTGCATAAAAGTCATTGTGCAGAAGGAAATTGGAATATGTGTGTGTATCTAAGAAACCAAAACAGGTTTTTCTTAATCTTATTCTAGTCATTTGTTTAGATGAAGAAAGCTGTTTTCAGAGATAAACAAAAGTTATTCTTTTCTGTTGCCAAACATTAACCTGAATATGGAAATTTTTTATACTTTTTGGTATTAGTTTCCGATTTATGTTTCTTTAAAGGTTGAAATGCACTGTGAAATTTAATTCCGGTTGCAGGATTTCTTTTTAAAAAAGTAATCACAACTCAAATTATTCTATTGTGTTCTCATATGAAAAGACAAGGCAGAGGTTGAAAAAAAAAACAGTTTCTGTGGTGGAACAATAATGTGTGCTTCCATAATACTTATAACTAATAAATACGCAGATCAAATGGAGAGGAGCTGGTTAGCTAATAGCAACTAATAAATCACTGGTGTTTTCAGATCGCAGTGTAATTGGCCAACCCTATCTGCTACGTCTCCTTCTGTTTTTAAGCCTGACATTTGCTGAAGCGTAGCTATGTGTTACAGGACGGCTACTCCAGCACAAATAGGGACTTTCTCACTGCTTTCCCGTGGCAAGTGCTATATTACATTGTGAACTGAGAACCCCCTTTGTACGCCCCTGGAAAAAAAAATCACTAAAAATCTGTCTATCCAAATATAAAATGTGTATGTTAATGCACATCAGCCCCTAAAAGGATTACTTTAGACCAGGCATTAGCAAGTTACTACATCCATGTCAGAACTGATAAAGTGATTTTTAGTGTGTGAAATTGTTAACAAACCCAGACAAAATTTTGAGAAAGCTAAGTGTACAAAGGAACCTTCCCATTTTATCTTTGGCGTGTCTTTCCTTGACCAGCGCTACCATCTCCCAACACGTCAGGCACACGCTAGCACACTCTTCTCTGTTTCTCTGAAATCCTTACTGTTTTATCCCACCTGGATCTTCTCTTCATGGAAGTGCTCCATGTTGCAAGATTACCCATCTAATTCCCCAAAGAAAACTAGCATTCTCTTAATTAAAGGGAAAGAAGCCGTTTCATAAAAGCAGAATAATGCAGCCAAAGGTGTAAATGACTTTCAAGTCTTTCCCTGGGTGCATTCTGTTTTGAAGGAACTGCTCAATCTGGATAAATTTTCGAATGTGTGAGAGGGTGTAGTAATGTTGTCAGGGATGGGGATTGGGTAGGGCAGAGCCCCACTTTGAGAGCTTCCCTCACTTACCTCCTTCTGAACCCACACTGCCCCCCACACATCAAACAGCCCCTCATCTCAGAAACACAGTAAAAAATTTGACACTACGATTCACTTCACTTCAGGACCATGTCAAGTCATACTTTATGACTTATATTATGGTTTTTGTGTAACTTGTGTTCATTCTGTCTCATGTGAGGTGTAGGTATGGTTTAACCAAAAGTAGTAAATCGCTGATGCGTCACCCGCCCTGAGGTCATTTAGGTAATGCAGACAAAGGTGTTACCTCATAATTAATGTGCTCTCCCTGTGTGCTTCTTTGGCTTCAGTGTAATAGTCCCTGTCAGTGGAGCTTGTTTAAAATTGCTGAAATGTTCAAATGGGTGCTGGGATGCCACGCGGTAATGCAGCCAGAGTCATATGTTAACCAGGCCTCGTGCTGCTGAAAGGGTCTTGGCCCCGGGTGGAGTGAGGAGGAGCTGGCATGTGCATAATGACCGTGGTTCTGCTTCCAGAACATCTGGCCTGCCTGAGTTCTACTGGAAATGCTTTACCAAGTTTGCTTTGAGTCTGAGCCTATGTGCAGGCTGAGTTCAATTAGACGTGGAGATTTGTTCATTATTCAGATAATTCAAGCCTTAAAAGGCACTTTTCCCAAATTATCAGTGTATTTCAGGAAAGCTCTTGACGATAAGACTTACTCAAGTAAGAGCAGCGATGGAGGCCCAGCCCCTATAGCCTATGAGGAAACGTCGTCACAGATCCTATAACCTCAGAGGAATGTGGGGATTGGTAGGGGCCCAAAGGCTGGTGTTCTGTTTGCAGAATACCTGAATGATACCCCAAGTTTTATACTTCTCGTAGATACAGAAGCATTGATTGAGCACTTACTGTGTGCCAGCTCATGGTCTCTGTTGATGGAAGTTGTGTCCCATTAATATGGTAGGGTGTAAGCCATCTTCTCTAGGGTGATGCTTCCGAACTCACTCTGTTCTTCCAGTGGCAGGGAGAGTAATAAAATTAAGGTTTGAACCCCATACACTAGCCTTCAAAAGCTTCATAGCTTTTCTTTGACAGTGGCTGGTCAAAGGACCGAATGTGACTGTTCTGTTGGGTCATCAGTAGTTGTAGGGCACTGTCACTTGATCATCTTGACTTCTTGTTGTTCTCTTGCATTGCAAGACTTTATTGATCAGTTTTAGACAAGGGTCATGGTGGGAATTTAAGGCAGTACAGAGCTTTTCTATTAGTTGGCACATTTATGGTTTCTTCATATGTGAGGATGATGCTACTGATGTATGACCTAGAAAATGAAGAAGAAAACCACTTAATAAAGAATGCAAAACGTTAGATTACACTGTCAGTCAACCCCCTTATAGGATCAGGATGCTAATTTAGTTTGACTTTTGAAGAATCTTCGTGAGTTCAGTTTATAATACTGTCAGTCAGAGTTCTCCTCCAAGAAAAATTATTACAAGGACAAGATTGTTATTGTCCTAGATAATAACAGTTATATGTGGCAACATTTTGTTTCACTTGGTTTTATAACCTTATATTAATATTCTAGTTTTCTTATCTTTAAGGAAAAATACCTTTGTAGCTTTGAGTATAATATATGTATTATATTAAATATGTACATGTCAATATAAAAGTATATTGGGCCATACACACAATACTTTATTGATTCAGATTTTCCTAAAGCCCTTCTTTGACTGGAAACATTAGGTAGCATAGAATACGCAACTCTCCATTCTTGTTGCTTACAAAATAAATGTCAAGGTTGTGTTTTCCCATTAAGCAATCTTTTAAAGAGTAATGTAGAGGAAGGTTAAAGTTGAAAAATTCTATGTCTCTGGTTATCTGCTGATAAAATTAGTGGAATGCAGAGCTGAAGATGGCAATAAATGAGTTATTGATAGGTCCAACTGTACTGCTTAACTCAGGTTTGGGAGGGAAGCTTTTAAAGTTTTGAAATATTGAGTTTTTCATCCATGATGGTGTCCTGTGTCAAGAAGAGCCTCGTTTATAAATAGATTTGGCAATTTATTGTCTATGTATGATTGATGAGATACTGGGAAGATATCTTACCAATAATATCCCTTCTTCTGTTGCCAAATATTCTGTCAAAGGTAAAACCATATGGATAATTGACATCCATTTATCTATTTAAAAAGAGGACATAGGCTGACAACAATCATAAGAAGTTAGACTTTTCATTTGTATTATCTGATTTTACTCTTCCTAACAGTTATGTGTTATTGTTCCGATTTTGACATATGGGAAATTGAGATTCAGAACAAAATGCCTTGCTCAAGCCCTCACAGACAGTGAGGACCTGTGCTGGAGTTCTAGCCCACATTATGAGGCTCTGTTAATAAGAAAACTTTCCATTGCGCTTGAGGATAGGAAGAGCAGAGAGTGGGAAAGGAAAAGGAAGGCCAGAGTGCCAGAGGCAAACATAACAATTTTGTCTAGAGCTTAATCATTTCGGAGCCCACTCTTAATCTTTCAAGTGAGCAGATTCCCTTAAAGACACTGCAGATGTGATGTGACGCAAGAGCGGGCCAGTGTGAACACAGCCAACTAGAATGATGAACTTAACACCTGTTGGGTCATCGACAAGCTGAAAGGAGAAACTGGTAGTTAAAATTGTTGCCTGAATATCTCCTGCCACAGCAGAATTCTTTCCCTTTAAAGAAACTTTTTTTTGCTGGCATTTTTGGGTGTTTGGTGTATTAAATAGAAAGAACTAATAGAATATTTATCACTTCTAGTGCCTGAGCTCTCAATGCTTGCAAGTTAAGCACCTTTGGAAGCTGCATTAATTCATTCAGGTCGCCAGGGTATTTCAGCAGTAATGTACTAAATGGTACCCCGCTGACCTGAAAGAGGGAATGTGCCTTCCTAAGCATTTAACTTCCTAAACAGGAACAACTAAAGCACAGTCTACTCTCTGCCCAGAGCTCAATTCCCTTTTCCTGGCATCCTTATAACTACTGGAGGGAGTCCTATTCACTTGCTACTTACTTACTTAGTTTTTAAAAAATAATCTTGTTTTGAATTATTATTATTATTATTTTGCTTTTATTTTTCACTTCTTACTTTCATCCATTTTAGTTACAAGGTTCCAGAAATTTTCTTTTCACTGTATGTTTCTTTTTTTTTCTTTTTCTTTCTTTTTTTTTTTTTTAAGATTTGTTATTTATTTATTTGACAGAGGGAGAGAGATCACAAGCAGGCAGGGCAGTAGGCAGAGAGAGAGGAGGAAGCAGGCTCCCTGCTGAGCAGAGAGCCCGATGTGAGGCTTGATCCCAGGACCCTGAGATCATGACCTGAGCCGAAGGCAGAGGCTTAACCCACTGAGCCACCCAGGCACCCCTCTACTGTATGTTTCTAATGCACTCCCTTCCTCTCTCTCCTTGAAATTTTGTTAATGATTCCAACGTAAAGCCCCAAATCTCCTTTGAACTATTCTCATTGACTCAACTTAAAGAGATGCTGGGGGTAAAATCTTGCGTTCCTAAACCTGGCTGCCTCTTCCTGCAAAAAAGTGTCAGTCATTAATGTTGTTGCAGTTGACCACTTTCATTAATGAAACGTTCTTCTATTGAAAAGCAAGAATTGTCTCTGTTTGGGAATGACAGAATTGTTAGCAATACGGAGTCTCCCAATATCTGTAACTGGTGTGTGTAAAGCATGCAAACACAGTCTGATAATTATAATGCGTAGTACCTTTCAAAGGCTTCAGATATTTCTAGCTATTCATTTGGCACGCCTGAAAATAACACCAGCATATATCCTTAGGGCCTAAAACCATTCATTGTTCAACTGTGAGAAATCAGGTAGCAAGTCTGATTGCCATCACCTCTGAAAGAGAGTCAGTTTTCAAGGCATCTCCTTTAAACTCAACATCTATTAGCACTTACCACTGAGTAGTAAGTGACACCAGACATGGGGAGGGGAAAGAGGATTCTTAATTTTCACATCAAATAAATAGTGTTGTTTTAAAAAATAAAATTAACATGCCAAAATAGGAATGATGCAAACACCAGAATATACATTTTAGAATTTGGTTTGTTTGGTGAATCTATATTACACAGTGCTTTAGAAGGGAGAAAACTGTCTCCTCTTTACTATGTCATACTTCTTAAACCAAGGCCCCTCAGTGTCCTTTGAGAAATAATTTGGCTAAAAGCAAGTTCTGGGTTATTATTACCTTTTGTTTATTATAATTTTTATTAGCACATTAAGTAATTTTAAAAACCCTATTTGGATGGAACAATTTTACCAAGTTTTTCCATGATGAGTATTCTCTGAGAAGAATAACCAAATAACCAAACTCATAACCAAGTTCCTGAAAAATAGACCCAAGGGGAATTCATAAATAACTTTTTTTCAGAGAAATACAGTCATTGGCTCTTGTAATTCTTTAAATATTAGAAAAACCAAGATGGGCTTTATGAAGAATTACTTAGTTTTTAGAGTGCTCATTCTCAACACAGAGGATAGAATTACCATCTTTAACTCATAAACGCAAAAACGTGTTCCTAATTGCTTAATTTTGTAGACAATTCTTTAGATACATGTTTCCAGATAGACCCTCAAGTATAATATTTACTTATAAGTCTTTATGATATGTACTAGGTAATTTTGCTTCTTCTTCTTCTTCTTTTTTTTTTTTTTTTTGGCTTATTAGTCAGATTTTCTTTATTTTTTTAAATTAACATATAATGTATTATTTGTTTCAGGGGTACAGATCTGTGACTCATCAGCCTTACACAATTCACAGCACTCTCCATAGCACATGCCCTCCCCAATGTCCATCACCCAACACCCCATCCATCCCACTCTCCTCCCCTCCAGCAACCCTCAGTTTGTTTCCTGAGATTAGGATTCTCTTATGGTTGTCTACTTCCCCAGTCCCATCTTGTTTCGTTTTTCCCTCCCTTCCCCCATGGCCCCCTGCCCTGCCTTCTTGTAGAACTATGGCTACCCCTTTAATTATGATGGCTTGATAACTTACTGGAAAATCATTGATACAGAAGTACGTTGAAATTAACATATATATACATATATACATACATAGATATACATGTTAACACTTTTCCAAAAGTGAACAATTTAATCCTTTATCAATGGGTGTAGAAAAATGCGGATTTAGGGGCACCTGTGTGGCTGCCTTTGGCTCAGGTCATGATCTCAGGGTCCTGGGATCTAGTCCCATGTTGGCTCTCTGCTCAGCAGGGTGTCTGCTTCTCTCTCTCCCTCTCAAATAAATAAATAAAATCTTAAAAAGAAAAAGAAAAATGTGGATATATTCAGGTCTCATGTGTTAAGTAGTTGAAAAGGCAAAATGCCAGTACTCCAGTAATGTTTTCAGTACATATCCAGGGACACCTACTTATAATTATTTTATTCAAACTGTAGAAAAAATTGCATGCATCCATATGTGTGTGTTTGTGTGTGCTCATGAGCGCGTACACGCGTTTGTGTGTGTGTGTGTATAAGATAGAAAGAAGAATACAGTATATGAAGACTTGTTTTTAAAAAATTGATGAAGATCATGAGTTAATCATTAATACCCACTTACTCCGTTTTTAAGTAAATGGCAGAAATCTCTTCCTGCACATTGTAAGTGTTCTCAGTCTCTAGAGATAATAAACCTTTGATGATGTTGTGCAAGACTCGTCAGCAAGCACTGAAATCAGTTCTGTATGTACACATGACTAATCAAAGGTTCAGGGAACAGGATATGATTTGGTAAAAGTGATAGGTTTCCAAAAAGTAAATGGCCTCACTAATTGTGGGAGCACATTAAGCCTTTTTTCTCCTTACAAAAGGCAGGGTCTAGTCCCCTATTGGAGCAGATACCTTTTCACAAAGCCTTAAGCACTACGTGTTTTTAAAAATTATCTTTAAAAGCAAAGCTGTTCTCAAATGAATGCCTACCTAATTAGTGCTCTATTCTTTTCTTTGTCTTAAAGTTACAACAGATACCATAAGACGTTTAGACTCAGAATGATCCTTGAAACTCAGGGAACTGGGTAACCAGAACAAATAACTTCTTAAGCCAATCAAATGGATGATGTCCACAGTGGAAAAATGATGGAATAAGACAACAATCTCAATAATTAAGCAGGACATTATATAGAAAAATGTGACTACAAGTTTCAAGAAGTCAGTTCTAAATCAGAAACAGAAGAAACTAAAGTTATATGCTACAAAATCTACCATGTGAACAGTACAATGAATGTTGTCTTCTGCTTTGCGGCTTTTAAAAAAATTTGCATATATGTTGATATAGAATTTATATTTATTGAATCTGATTGATATAGAATTCATATTCCATGCAATTCAACCATTTAAATTATACAATGAAATATTTCATCTTTTAAAAAAATTTTTTGAAGTAATCTCTGTGTCCAATGTGGGGCTCAAACTTACAACTCCAAGATCAAGAGCCCCATGCTCCCCCGACTGAGACAGGCAGGCACCCCACAATGAAATGGAGTTTTTTTAAGACTAGTCACAGAAGTATGCAGCCATCAACATAATCAATTTCAGAACATTTTCAACACTCCAGAAAGAAATCCTGTCCAATTTAGTCCACCCCTGAATAATCCTATCCCTGATCTCCTGGCCCTAGGCAACCACAAGTTGCTTTCTGTCTGTGTAGATTTGCCTGTTCTGGGCATTTCATATAAATGGAATTTATACTATATGTGGCACTTTATGACTGACTTCTTTCACTTAGCATAATATTTTCAAAATCCATCCATATTGTAGTGTGCCTCTGTATTCATACCTTTTTATTTTATTTTATTTTATTTTAAATTATTTATTTAAATGCAGTTTACTTAACATATACTATATTATAGGGGTACAATTTAGTGATTCATCAATTGCAGATAACACCCAGGGTTCATTACATCAAGTGCCCCTCCCTTAATGCCCATCACCCTGGTACCCCATCCTCTCACCCACCTTCTTAGCTTTCTATTATGGGATTTCCATTGTATGGATAAACTGCATTTTCTTAATCCTCTCTTCAGCTGGTGGTGTTTCCACTTTTTGGCTATTAGGAGTAACGATGCTGTGAACATTTGTGGACAAGTGTTTCTGTGGACATATGTTTTTGTTTCTCTTTGATATTCATCCAAGAGTGGCATTGCTGCATTGGCCATCACTGTGTCAACTTCACTGTCATTTCTGCTGGTTACTTCTTCTTTTGTACCTGGTCAGCTCCTTCCTTTTCTTTAATTCTTTAAATATTTCTTTCCTTCTTTTTTTTTTTTTTCTCCCCAATCACCCAACCTTATGCATCTTCTGCTCTACTTTGGCCAATGAATTCAGGGAAGAAATTAACACTAACATTTCCTGAGCACTTATTAGGTGGTGGATAATGATCTTCTAAGTTAAAAAAATAATTAACTCATTAAATCAAACAGCAACCCTATTAGGTTAGTACTATTATTATGCCCATCTTGAAGATGAGGAATTAAAGCAATGAAAGCTTAATTTATCCAACATGACATACCTGGTAAGAGTGACAACAGAGTCAGGATTTGAACTCATTTTGACCGGTTCCAGCACCCACGGTCTTAAATAGGACATTGTGTCACAACAGAGCTCTTTCATTGAGAAGGATGCCTGGAGTGGAAAGCCTAGTTTGTGGCAGAAGGGATGGAAATGATAGTGTAACTATAATTGTCAATCTTTGAGAAGGATGTGAATCTCCTGAGAGAGAAAAAGAGGTAATTATGAGGTAGATAGAGATTGAGAAAGTTTGGGATAGCAAATTAGAAAAAAATCGCTGGTAACAGTATATACTTAAGTTCTTTTTTTCTTTTCTTTCTTTCTTTCTTCTTCTTTTTTTTTTTTTTTTGGTTCATAGCATGTTCTTTGAAAAATATCTATAACTGAATTCTCCTTATTTGTGGGAATGCAAAATTGGAATATCTTATGATAACTTAAATTTACTGAAGGAGTTTTGTTAGATTAATGTTCTAGTAATACACAAATGCTTATTTGTTCTCATTCACTGAAAACATGCTGTGCTGGACCCAAGGTGAGTAAGACAGACACAAAGGGTATATGATTCAGTTCCTGTCCTCAAGGAGCTCACCAGTCTTTAGAAGAAAATATATAATGCTTTTTATTTGTGCTTTTTTTTCACTTGTGATTTTGCCCTGTTTAACAGCCTTTCTGAATTCCAGAAGTTTACAGAGACATTTTTAGTACTTTCTACAACACATTTTAGCAATGTTTACTCCTTTGTGTCATCTAGAAAGTTAATATTTAGATTTCCTGTGGTATTGGGAGAAAGAATTAGATTCCTGCCTTGCAGAACTTTGACAGAGAGTGGTTGTTTGCTTTCACACCAGTAAAGATGTTGTCCCATTGTTGAAAAATAATGTATAGTATCAGCATAATTTGAGTTTTTGCTCTCTTTTTCCCCTCCCTCCTCACCTATGTGATGTTTGTGAGTGTGATTTTTATGTTTTCATAATGGATAAACTGAAATATTAGTTGGCACCTTTTTTGGCTAACTAGAAGGATTTTCTTTTTGTAGGTATAAAGGCAGAAATACAATTTTTAAAAAATATCTGATCTAATTAGTTACTGGTAAAATAGTCTTAATATTTTATCTATAGCTATTGAGATATCATCCTATTTTATTCAGCAATTATTAATGTTCCTTGACGTTTTCAATTTCCAAAGACCTTCTGATCTTCATAAAGCCTATTGACATGGGTATAGTGAGGTCAGGGGTTGGGCTGCCAGTGTTCCTACTGTTAGAACATAGCATTGCATAATTTCTCCTTTCTGTTTTACTATGAAAAAAAAATTAAGGAGAAATTGTACAAGAAAACATAAGCTCCCATATTATCTCATGCTAAAAGATTCTCTGGAGCTGCTTTCTTGAGATTAAAACACAGTAAAAACAGAAATTGCCTATGTCAGCCCTAATGTCTATGAATACTAACAAGCTTAATAAGCAATGACAAGGTAGGTCTCACTTTCTGATACCTTCCCGTTATTACCAAATTGAGGGTGCAGGGTGGTGAGAAGGTGTGGATGATGTGTCGGAGAAAGACAGTGAAAACAATGCACAGCTGTCTTTCCTGAGATCTGTGTCTACATCTATCCGTGCATTTCTGTGTAACTTAAGGAAAGTTTAGAAGAGAAAGGGTAGGCATTTTCTGTCTTAAAATGTCCAGTTGAGACTTTCTCACTCTTTATGTGGTTTTTGGCAAGCGTTACTTTGGCTTATTTAATATATTAGTAAATGGAGAGAAAAAAAAAATCACTCCACCGAGTTCTGTAGATCTTAATTAAGGTACAAAATTAGCTTTAAAAAAAGCCTTCTGAGATGAAAGCTTTTCTTATATGTGGAAAATATTACTCGTGTCTTGTCAGCATATCTAGTCTATGGGCATTGCTTTTTGTACTTGGAGATAGCTTCTGCTTTTCTTATTATTGGTAAGACACTTTCCTTTTTAATTTCTATAAGTGCACTTGGTTACACTATTATATCTAGGACTTGTCATTCTTGAAAAGCCATTCTTAAGTTTATCTCTACAATTGGCCTTCAATTGAAATTTGCTTTCAAGAGGAATATAGCTATACTCATCAACTCGAACATGGGTAAATATAGCTCGAATAAAAAAAACTATTTGTGTATCCTTTTGTGTGCTTTAACTTCGATATCCATTCTTTCTTAGAATTTTGCCCGCAGAAAAGGAGCTGTGTATTACACTTTTAAATACCAGTTTCCAAGTTTGCCAAGTGTGAATTTGCAAATGAGTAGTAGTAAGTAGAGCTTACAGCTGAAACATGACTGTTAAAAGCTTCCGTGTCTGGCATTGATTTTAGTTTTGCCCTTACGCTGGTACCACGATTGTTTCATCTGTAAAATGGGTTCTGAGTTACCATTATGAGTAAAAATTAGCACTAACTTAACGGTCTTTGAGGTCTGGTCTAAATACATTCACTTCTGTGGTTCTCAGAGCTGAATTTGTCTGTAGCTTTAACAAGGATCTTATCTTAAATTACTGACGTATTTCTGCATAGATCAGATTGCCAGTTTTCCGTTGTTTTGTTTAATTCACAAATATATGTTTATGTATTTTTCTTGTAAACAGGAAACAGGGTAATAGTCATATTTAAGCAGCTGAACTACATCCTTTAATCCCTTGTGTATTATTTATTTATTTGATACTAATCGTTTCATTTATTCATTTACTGGGAGCCCACTTTGTCGGGCCCCATGAAAGGGACTAGGATATAACATCAAACAAGAAAGACACAAGTCTTGCTTACACTTTAGTGGAGGAGATACGCCTTAAACACATAATCACATATT
The DNA here is from genome assembly GCF_002288905.1 of Enhydra lutris kenyoni. Taxonomy (NCBI): domain Eukaryota; kingdom Metazoa; phylum Chordata; class Mammalia; order Carnivora; family Mustelidae; genus Enhydra; species Enhydra lutris. The sequence continues at coordinate 7,102,465 of NW_019154133.1, read as the reverse complement.
AGGCAAAGCAATAGTTAATTACTATTGTAAACAAATAATACAGATTTTTAAAAGTCTGGAATACTTATTTGCATTATTAGTATGTAGGTAATTGATAAGTCAGACTCTTCTAATCTTAGAAACAAGTGGAGAATTTGAATGAGACACTGCATTGGGGTATTTTAAAGAGCAGCTGGTGGCTGAACAGAATGGACATTACTAGAGGTTGGTTGTCATACAGAAAAAGGCACTCACCACCAAGATTTTATCATGGTACAAGCCCTTCCAAACTTTTAGGAGTCATGAAATGCTCGTGTGAAAAGGCATGCTAGAGATGGCTGCACATCCCATTGACATATTTGAGAATATGGTTTAGAAGTTTGGATGAGAGGAAGCTGATCATTAGACTCATTGGAGCTTTTAAAACATACTAATTCCAAGGCCATGCACTTTAGGGATACATCCAGGAATCTCTTCATTCAAAGAGATGATCTTGATAATCTCTGTGATTTGGGGATCTCAGGGCTGGAAGATGTTGAAGGTCACTGGAGATCTACAGATGCATGAGAAGATAGTGAACGTGGTGATCGTATCAAGTTCAGCTCCATTCACATTTGTTCCTCCTGTGTTCAGAAGAGAAGCTACGTCTTCTAATGTCCTCTTGGAGGCCCCTCCTTTCACAGGCTAGGATTTTGCTAGAGTCTGCCAATGCTGCATATTCTGTCCAGGGAAATCATGAAAGGCATTGCAGAATCTTGCTCATTGTTTTGCCTCTAAGGACAAGAGTCTGACATGTTTTGATATTAAAAAAAAAAAAGATTCAGTAGGAAAAATGGCAAACCTTTATAAAGAAAATCTTTCTGTACAAAACAGCTGTTCTTTTGTTGAAGGTCTGGCACTTCAGTGAACTGTTGGGACAAGAAACCATTCCAGAATCCAAAAGTCAGTTAAAAAAAAAAAAATCTAAGGCCCCTGGGTTGAATTTTGTAAGAATATCTTTTTTGTAAATTTTTGGAATCATGCTTTGCTTCATCATAGTTGCAGAAATCCACTCTCCTTGTACATGAAGATATCCCCAGGCAGCAGATATATAGTCTCTTTTCTGAAAAGGAATCTTATAGGTCTCAGGAGAGTCAACTTCCACAGACCCACTGGGTTGGATGCTCATTTGTAGCTCACTGTAATGATTCTGCAATTTTTTATTTTCTTGCTATTCTAGGAAGGCAGATTCCGAGATTTGTTTTTGGCATTTTACTTCATAATAGTGTATATTTTCTCTTTCTATTTCTCTGCATACATATGGATATAAATGTGTGTACGTGTGAGGTATGCGTGTGTGTATGTGAGGGGTATATGCGTGTGTGGGTGTGTAGATATAGATGTGTGTCTATTTCTTTATCCTGTTTATAAAAGAACTGTGTATTGTGTGTTCTATAATTTGACAATTTTCTTCTAATGATATCCCATATTTTTCTTTTCTCCCAAATATATCATCTAATACATACATACTGGTAGCTACAATGACAACCAAAGCTAAAAAGAAGCAAATAAATATGGTGTCCAATTTCATGAGCAACAGAATCTATATTGCCATAACACATTACTCTGGAAAAGTTACTCTATTTAGTTACCGGCAAGTTAAAAACTGGATCTTTGTCTGTTTCATAAAGGAGGGTCATTTTTTATAGATCACTTCAAAATAATCAATCTGTTCTGAACAAGAACTATATTTTTAAATGTGGATATACTGTAAGCTAACAATCCCAAACTGTATCTGAGTCCCACCGGCCATGTAGCCTGTGTTCCATGAGAGACCCAAATAAAACAAGCTCCCTCCCCACAGACTGAAAGAGTCACGCTAATAAAATGAGTGGGTGATTTGGTTAAAGAAAATTATTTCTAGATTTTGCGAATATTTTTGGCTTGACCAGTTACTTGAGCCCTGCTGATCCATGTAGATCAAGGCAGAAGTTTCCTGCCTTGCCTAGGGTGAGCCCTGGGTTTTTGGTTATTTAAGGATAAATTTCAGTGAGCACGCATTAGGGTACTATAAACGCACTATAAAATAAAACCTTTTGAGGTTTGTGCTTAGGTAGAAGACATAGTACCGTATTGTATGTTTGTGTGACCTAAAGCATTTTACTCTACTGTGACAAACATACCATCCTTCTGTGCCAATATAAATGCAAGGACATTTCATAGTCATAATCTGTTAATACCAGTTAGCAGTGTCACAAATTAAAGCATTAGTGGATTTGTGTTGCTTGAGGAAGCAACTGATATAAAATACCAGGAGGTTGAAGGAGAGGGACAGTTTATTGTAACATAATTCTGCATACCACGTAAAGTCTTCGTGCCTGTTGGTGTGAAGCCTTTGAGTGGACCTTCACAGAGAGCTGAAAAGGATAGTTCATCATGCAGGAAATTAAGAAACATTAGACTAGATACATTCTCAAAGAAATAATTTTTGGTGATCAGCAGACAATAAAAATCAAAGAGGATATCCTTTTTTAAAAAAAAAAAAAAAACCAGGAGAAAGAAAGATTTTATTGCTTTTTAAAAATTTACATGTGTAGTGCAGACAAAAAAATTCTTCCCAGGATTTGAAAAAGTGCATTTTCTATAGTTGTGTTGTTTGGGGACTGTACTTAAATCAAAATTTAATTTAAAATTTAATGATGATTTTCCAAATGGACTTTTATAGGAGCTATTGGTAGTCCTGTAGTAGAGATTTTGGCCAAATCCTTAATGTTGATATTATCATGAAGGTTAAATAACTCTCTTATCAAGAGGCCTGTAACCTGGGAACATGGAAATGATTGTATAAATTATGGAAGGAATATTAGATTAAATTCCCTCTTTAATTTTAGTAGTGGTTTGAGAGAGTAATGCATTTATTACTGTAGCACATTTTGTATTTGCCTAGACATTTAAATGATTTTTTCATATTTCCCCTTTTTAGCCTAGATTATGGCTATATTCTGAGAGAAAGTTATAGGGAATAACAATTATAGAGAATGAGAACCCATGGTTAAAATTATATGCACATTGAACTACAATGAGGGTATTAAAAGTATTTCATCCCATTTGTAAAGTATCTTCCATGGCTATGAAAGGGCAATATTTTTTCCAATTATATCTGCTTTAGCCTGCAAATGGATTACCTTATAAGAATTCTTATAAAGCAAAGAGTCCAAAAATAATTGAAAGTGTAAGGACAGATAAGCTGGGCATATAAAGGCCCTGAGCAAACTTCTCGCAATAGCATTCATAGAATAAGAAAAAAAAAAGCTTATCTTACCTCTTGCTCAGGACCAGATGAATATTTTAACCCTTAGCATCATGATGCTTCTTATTGACAAGGAGTGCCTCTTGCATTTTTTTCTAGCTCGATTCTCCAGTGTCTGGAAGATTGCATTTTGACTTCCCCCATTATTAATAACTAGATTTGATCTTAGGCCTGTCCAAGGTCAGGAGAACTGGCCAGGTCAGCCTGTTTGTGTGTGTGCATGAACTGTGACATCTACCCAGAGTGATAGGTAGAGGATGAGGGCGGTGACACAGGGGTGTTAACCTTCAGCCCACCAAAAGGAACCTCTTCCTGCTGGGAACAAAGGTCCCTAGAGCTGTGGCCAGTTATTACCCCCTCAACCCATGCTCATAATGTTTCCATTAATGATGCACTGTTGAAGAGTGTGTTTGAGAAGAGGCCAAAGATTTAAATCATATCATCAGAAACAATAATATATATTTGCATGATTGTTCAGAACTTCTAATCAGATTTAACAGTGTTTTATGGGGATCAATTTTACATGGCTTTCCCTTTTACTCAACTATGTTCCAGTGTGATATCTTTTTCCTGAAATGCTCCCCATTTCACAAGGAAAAAGTACAAAAGCGCTAAAGAGTATGGGGCAAGACATATTTTAGAAACCAGATCAACAACTTTAGAAGCTCCAGAATTTGTGGTATTTTTCTCTAAAACCTATCCAATAAACTCATTTAAAAAAAAAAAAAAATCTTGCCTCTTTCTGGGTAAAAATTCCTAAGAAGCTATCTGGTTCTTAATTGATTTTCTACGTCAGTTGTTCATTGAATAGATAAGTAGTGCCTGTGATATTTGATTACAGAGCAAGGTACCCATTTAACCTTCTGTTCTTTCCTGGCCAGGATTTCAAATACAATAGAACGTTCCTCCCTGAGGCTCAGCAGGATTAGACAGCTAGCGGTAATCCCTGATACGCTGAAATAGACCTGATAGAACTTCACCTCACTTGTTTAGGATTACGCTCATGAATTCCACTCACCCAGCAGCATTAACCCTTTAGGGACTTGGGCCGAGATGTTTTATCAGTTAAAGCAGTAAATAAGCAGAAACCTATTAATAAATTCTAAGCAGTTATGCCCCATTTCTTGACTACAATATATGAATGATTTTGAAGTTGGAACAGATACGTGCTCTAAATTCTTTTTTTTTTTCCTCTGAAATTTTGCATCTTCTGTATATGTGTCTCAAGAGTTGTATTCATTTATCTTCTTCCATGTAATTTTGTTAAGAAACTTTATGAAAAGTTCTGGATGGTGTAATAGCTTTCCCACCGTGGTCACGGTTAAATCGTCTTGTGGAGGTGAGGGATAAATGACTTCATATGACGGAGCTCCTTGATAGCCGAGGTTAACTGGAACCCAGGCAAGTATGAAAATCCCCAAACCTCATTTTAGCCAGGGGTTTCCAATCTCTTCCTTTTCCTTTCATTAGAGCAAATTCCATAGGTTTGAGTTTAATTTTCTCTCTTTCCCCTCTGGGGGATATGAAAATGAGCTAAGAAATGGCCAAGAGGCAGGAAATCAGAGGGTGAAAAAGAACTAGTAAAAGGTATAGTTAATCCACAAATTGGAAAGTCAGCCCCATGTTAATCAAGAGATGAAAGGAAGAGCATACACTTTTTCAATGCAGGTGGCATTACTGGCCTTTATCATGGTTTTTTAATAATTTACATTGAAATCTGCTCCTGACACTATTAGGCCATCGAAATGAGGCCCTTGCAAAGTCGCAGGTTTGAAATAGGTTATTAGTGATTACTAACACAGTCTGGGAGAGCCCCCCAATCGTTATGGAAGTGATTACCTTGAATCATCTAGGTCTTTTTGTGTTGACTCTTTAAATATTCATATTCACAACTAGTTCTATTAATTATTGAAATAAGTGATTCTGGTTTTGATGATTAGAAGATTTCCCACCATGCTTATAGGTTTTAGAAAAATGTAAGTTTTATTTGAGAGACTTAACCTCCAAATAATGTTATGATGATGAATATGACCTCATTGCCTATGGTAATATTTCAAGGTCAGAGATAATTTAATGCTAAAGCATGGGTACATTCACCTCCTTTCCTGAAATTGCTTTTGTTAGTGGTTCTTAAGGGGTTTGATTAGAGAAAATATTTGTTTTTATTAAGAAATTTTTAGTGGAACAAGTATACATAATGAAAAGGTAACTGGGAAGAATTTTTGGAAGCATTTTCTGTTCTTTACTACATTCCTCACCCTACAGATTTAGTGCAATTGTAATGATAGCCAACATCGAAATTATTGGAGAATATGGTGCAACCCTCTTGCTTTGAAGCTTAATTTTTTTTTTTTTTGTAAGAATTTAAATAAATCTAGCCAGTAAATGGGTGGGATTAAGGCTGAAACAGTGATCCTGCTCTAATAATATTTTGTTTGGTTTGGTGGGGAGTGAAGAGATGCTGCGAAGTGGGGAGTTGTGACTTGAAATGATTCTGGCAAACCTTTAATTAACCGTCCTCCCTTTTACTTTTTGTACAAAATATCTAATTTTCATGAGTTTAGAGAGCAAAGATGATTTCTATTGTTCAATTTCAGTGACATATTATTCAAATTAATTGGAAAAGTGCTCCCATGGGGTAGGTGACTAGAGGACGAGGCCTCTGTGGCGCTGTCTTCACAGTGGTTCTGGGTTTGCCCTTTTCTCCTGACATGCTTTTACATATGCTGTTGCTGAGATTCCAGGGTTTTGTTGTATGTTATAAAATTCTATTGCATCAGCATGAACAAAACAGAAATATTATAGATGTGAACCTTTCACCCCAAAAGACATATAACAGATTGAAAAGCTCCAGATCAGGGTAACAAGAATGCTTGCAGCCAGCATGGATGGGTTTACAGATGACTAAAAGCTGGTATTAATAAATCTCGAAAGGAGAAGAATAAGAGCAGAATTTACTGAAGTCTGTGAAATAATAAAGGGACGTGAAGCTAGGCCATGTGCATCTTTGTACTGCGTGTCAGAAAGAGCTAGAAATCCTTCTGTGTAACTGGGAGAAAACAAATTTCAAAGTGACAAAGGAGAGCTTGGTGTTTGTTTTTCTATTTGTTAATAAAAGTAATTTACCTCTGGAATAATTGAATTAGAAGATTCTGGAAAAACCAATTCATCTTGGAATCATAAGGACAAAGGAGACCTTGAGGAGTCTCCTCCCTGGCAGACAGGCAATATTAAAACCATCCCCCAAAGAAGTCCATCTGTATTATTTTTAAAGAGAAGGAACTGTTTTAGTTGTGGCCAATGGAATGCTTTGTGACCACATGAACAAAGAGATAATGACTGAAGAGTTTATGAGACTGACGCGCTGCCTACTGCGCTAAGGAGGCACCTATGATTGAAGAGTTTACAACTCTGATGCAAATCCATTGATTCTGTAAACTTGGTTCATATAATATGTTGTTGAAAAAATTCTTAGGTTTTTTTTTAAAGGAGTTTTGCCTCAATAGTACACTTTCAAAGCCTTTTTAAAGGATACCCTGGGATATCCAAACTTGCTTAAAGCATGGTCCTTGACTTGGAGATGGTCAGAGAAACATACAAACAGCCAATATGCCATATATAAAATCCTACATTTTCTATTGCTCCATAATACCTGAAATTCTATGTAGCAAGGAATGTTATCTGTCCACCTTATTGTTCAGTCCTCACAACAGCACCGTGAGGTAGATGCCATTCTCCCTGCAACTGTACAGATTAGGGGATGGGACATAACAAGGTCAGGTGTCTGACCCAGGGTCTTACAGACAGATGAGAAGCTGGGATGTGAGCCTACATGTGTCTGCCTGGAGGCTGCGTTCTTAAGCATCATCCTTTACTGCCAAGCTTCTCCTGAGGCTGAGATCAATCTGGAGTCCATGGACACCTAGGACATCCATAATAAGCTTCAGAAAGGAACAGAAGGTGGATCTCCTGAGTATACAAACGTATGCATTTTCCCACGGAGGAGCGTGTCCATACTTCCTCTAAGATTCTCAGACACTGTAAGTTTAAGAAGAATCATCCTAGAATATGGATTCAGAGAGCTACCAAGTGGTAAGACCTTTAACAGAGAGAGGAGAGTATGGCTAACTAGGCAAAACAAGAGTAGGTTAGTGTTTGGGGGGAGTCTACAGGATTGAATAGGTGAATGTCAAGTTTGGAGGTGTGGAGAGGGGAAAGAAGCCCGTTGTCTGACTCAGGAAAGAGTTAGTTGTTTCCTCCCCAAGTTACAGCTGAGTCCGTATAAGTGTAGAGATTTACCTTCTTAGTAATAGGACACTATGATTTAGACGTTAGTAAAAGCAGAACAGGTCCAGGGCGTCTGTGGGTCTGAGCGACTGTGGGAGCTGCTGACTTTTCTCTCATTCAGTCACTGATCTGTAGATGTCTGCAAACATTTCATTTCAAATATAATTGAAAGAACCTGAGTTTCAAAAGTAGCTAAGTCCATTATTTCATATTTGCAGTATCAGTGAAGTAGAACAATGTTCAAAATACAATAAAATTAGTATCAATATATATTTCTGCATCAAAGAAATAAATGCTGACCACACCAGAATTACTAATTGTAATTAGCATCCTTCAAATGGAATATGGGGACTAATTTTTCATTAATGTGATAGTCGTAAGTCATACCATACTTATGATCAATTTTTTTTTATAAGAGTAAAAAATATGCTAATAGTTCCTAATAAATTCTCTGATGCTATTTCTTTTATAAAGGAATATTTTGTTGGGTTGAATTCCTTCATTGGAATATTTTCTAGGTATGTCATTCATATGAATCGGTTAAGGCACTTTTGAAGAGGGTAGTCTTTCTTGGGATATTTAAAGTATGTATGTATTAAAGGAGTACTAGTTGTTAAATTATTAATATTCATAATATTTTATAAGTTCAAAGTGTAATTTAAAATATAATAAAACAGCTACATCATCAGTATCATGTATATTTTTAATGAAAACTATTTTTACCTACATTTAAACATTCCCTTGGAGTTCTTGCAAAGCCAAGGCTACAACTGATCTCTGAGTTGGCTGTAACTGTAGAGTAAAACGAAAGAAATGAAACGCAAGGTAATGCTTTAGTTTATTTCCATTGGTCAAAATGCAAGAGAAAAACCTAGCTAAATAAGAAAAACAGTAATTTTAAAGCGAGACTCCATATCACAACATGCAATTGCAAAAATAGGGAAGGACTTCTAAAACTGTGGTTTTGCCTCGATAGTATACCTTCGGAGAATTCTCCATTAATTTGTTTCTGTGGCTGCGTTTCTAATAATGGAGCTGTCATTTTCTTCATTCTTGCCTTTCAGAACAAGGGTGGGGGGAGATTAAAATAATCTTCAAAGCAGACACCATTACACTGAGTGGACCCTGGCATGCAAGCTGCTTTTCTAAAGCAGCACATTTTAGTTCCCACTGCAGATGATAGTTAAATATCCACTCAAAGCAAAGAGTATATATAGAGAGAATCATCCAGCCTGTGGAGAGACCTGGAAGCATACACCCTTCTCTATGTCTAGCTCATGAAATAATCTAGTACAATTGTCTTTGGTTTGTTAATTGCAGAAAGGAATCTGGATTTCCAGGGCTTGTCGTGGGTAGGGCGGGGGGCAAAAAAAAAAAAAAAAAAAAAAGCATTGTACAAAGCCTTAAATTAAAACGAAAGTGAAATAATGTTAGGAACAGCAGAAAAAGATGGAGCTCTAGTCTGTTTTTCTCTTTGAGCGTAAACCATCATAGCTTATAGCTTTACCAGCTTTAATTTTTCCTTTTTGGTCACCTCAGCAGAGAAGGGAAGGACTGGCTAAGTATGCAAGCTGCTCTCCTGACTCCCCCAGAGCTGATCCTCCACGTCCAGCCTGAGACCCTGGTGTTGGAGAGAAGCGCACACTACCCTAGTCTGGGCTGTGTGTGCACAGTGGATCAATAGAGGCCCAGAGCCTGGGGGGCTGTCAGGATAATATCTTTCATTGCAAGGAGACAAAAATAATTGATAATGGATGTTAAAGAACTATTTTAAAACATGTCCTCACTGCAGTTTTGAGTCAGTGCTACTTGCCATAAATGGCAGAGTAAAGAAAAAATATTCATTAATTTTAGCAAATACTCCTTTTGCATTATATTAAGCTACATTCATATGTTGTACTCTCTTTTTTAAGAGCATGCCCAGATTGGATATTCTTTCATAAGTGGCCCTGATAAAAGTCGATCTTCCAAGTGTTTTACAGTATCATGGTCCCCAAACCTCAGCAGGGAAAGCCCAGCTAATATGAGACACATGCTAATAAGAGACTGATTTTCCATTTTTAATGTTTCATGCTGATTCCGGATGATGTATCCAGCTAACCACTTTGAACCTTTCAGTAAAGGTTTGATAATAGATGTCATTATTGAATGTCCTCATGCATGCCCCTTTGAAACAAATGATCACCTATTAGAGGATAGAGACAAAACACATTTACTTGAATGAAATGTTTAATAAAGTACATCAGGACTTGTTTTTATTGGTATTGGTCTATGAATACTTTATGTGCTAATTTAGGGCTTAGGAGTACTTAGTCATCCAAACTCTTCAGTCTGAAAAAGGCATGTACCTTATTATTATAAACGCCAGCCTTTAATGTTTAGAACATATTTATAAAACATACTTGTCCTCTTCTTAAAATTGAAAACATCTGTTACAGATTTTCTGTTCAATGTTATGGACGTGAGAGCCTGGTGATGAGGCAGTCTGCCATCTTGAATGGGAATTAAGCTGACAATGCATTCTGCACCAGTGAGGCCGTGAAAACAAACAAAAAAAGGCAGATGGTTCATTTAGTGTAGTAATTGTAATTTGTTGTTCATTAGAAGTAATTCCCACACAGGCATTCTTTATTCTGATACAGTATCTGGAAAATGGTGCTCTGTAAACCTGGCCTAATAATTTTTTCTTTAGCATAATTTGCACTGACGTTTGATAGGCAGTTGATTAGAGCAGAATGATTTCTTTAGAATGAAAATTAATTATAATTTTTGCAGCTCTCATTAGTCTGCTTTTGTAACTACTGTGGCTAAACAGCAGGGTTTTGGCCCTGAAATGCTGCGTATCACTGGGATCGTTTGCAATGTGGTCTCCCTTTTAAGATGATTGGACCTTTTCATTGTAGTTTCTGCATCTACATAAAATAAGGATTCTCGGTAAAAAATTTCAGGGCACTTTGAAACATACCTGAATAGATGTTTACAGTGGTAAAGTTTGTGTCACACCAATTTGCCACCATTCTGTGTAGTCTTTTAAACATATTCGCCGACAGAGACACATTTTAGTCTTCAGTGTTACATAATCTGTTACAAAAATACTTCCTGAATTTATACAAATAGTTACAGATGCACACAAATAGCATAGATTTTAACAGTGGGGATTCTGTTCTTCAGAAATACACAAAATTGTATGAAATACATTTTTAAAGGAAGAAACGTGATCCTCTATTGACACAAGATTGACGATGGAACAGATTTTTTCCATCCAGAGGAACCAAGCCTCCTCCAGTGTTATAATCTGATTGATGTATATAATGTGACTTCAGAAAATTATTTTCTAAAATAAATGTATATCTGACAAAATCAGCACATAGAGCTCAGAATGAAATTTGATCTTTTACAAGTGTATACTCTTTCTGCTATGCCATTATGTTGTCTTTGTTGTACATAACCACATTGATATTAATGTAATTTTCCCCAAACGAGATAAGAATTGTGGGGGTTTCTGAACCACTAGGTGAATTTGTGAATTGGATTTATTTTGCTTTCAAAATTCATTGCACTGGACTTAAGATTTCAGAAAGTGTTACAAGAATATTCAGGAAATAAATTCTTGTCTCTAAAGTACTTTTTAACCGTTGGGCTGCCGGGGTGGGGGTGGTGTAGGGGGTGAAGGAAGAAAGCCCGTCTTTCCTAGATTCGTGAAAAAAGCATTAGGATGCAGTAGAGCTAGCAATATTTTGTTAGATATGGTAGCATTTTAATGAAATGTTCTTTAATAGATGCTTTTGCCTTTACAACTTCTTATATCCAGAGTTTTGAATTTTCATAATTAACTATCCAGGAAATGGTTTTAACACTGTGAAGAAAGTCTTCTGTTTTATAACACAATTCCTGTTTCTGTGGAATATGAACAAGACAGTGTTTATTGTAGTCGGAAAAATTGTTGGCATGATTCTGCATAAGCGAAGACTCTCTGGACTGTCTCAAAGTGTTAGCTGCCCATTTGCAGACAAACAAGCTTTTAGTGTGCAATTTAGGTCAATGGATCGAGGGAGAAGATGTGTTTAGGCGACAGATTTTAAATCACCATAATATAAATATGCTTCCCTTTTCATCCGGAATTTGCTTTCTTTCAAGGTAATTTAGTGCAGCAGACATGCACTTATGCCTGTCTTTGTAATTTTAGGGATTAGGATAGTGAGGATTAAATGCTGACCCTTAATCTTCAATATCAACTTTAAGAGCGAAATATAATATGCAAATGGAACACATTCATTTTGTGTTTATATATTTTAATCTCTGTAATTTAGTTTTAAGAAGATGGAAACTCATCTTTGCCTTATTTATTTTGAATCCTAGAGCAAGATGCCATTAAAATCTTTATCCTTCTGTCTTAGTGGATAAATGTTTATCCTTTAGGGCTTAGAATACAATTTTTTTTTAAAAAATGACTTTAACCTAACAACACTTTTCTATCAAGGCAAGTGGCATGTATGTCTGATATAAAAGTGTAGCTAGACTGACTTGTGTTAAACAGTTGACTAAGGTAGTAAGTCTAGCCCAGAAAAAAATATATACATGATCAACTTTTGTTTTGAATTTATTTAAAATAATATCAGTAAATTGAATTTTTATTAATAAAATCAGTTAGTGTATTTCTGATCAAATTTACTTTGTTCTTTATAAACTTTTCCTTTGTGGTTTGAATTTCAGTGTATGGACAGGAATGCCTTCTAAAGAAAACATTTATTAGGATGAAATATTAAACTGATATAAAATATCAGGGCCATATTTTCTTAGACAAATAAACATAGGAGCTATATTAAGTAAGCAGATCAAAAAGAGAAATGTAGTGTGAAAAACAGAAACAAAGAATCTTTTTATGCCTCTGGCTTTACTGGAAGAATGGGGTTGGAACAGTCTGCTTAGCTTGGCTCAATGGCTTCATCACCTAGGTCATTGCCAGTCCATAGACAAAGCTCTGCCAGATCTCTGGGTATGTAACTTGAATGTCTACCATACACAATTGATTTTTGAGCAGCTTGTAATGAATTAATGGTTGCTTATATTGCCAAGAAAATGCAGATAATTTCAGATTGCAAGGTTTTCAAAACAGGAAGGTAGAAATCCCGTGATTAGTTGTACGAGTAGTCCTGAGTCTGTTCTCAAGCATCCAGATCAGAATTATGTTGTCACAGAGAAAAGAAACATGGACGACCAGGGGACACCCGACAAACATGCATGTGTTAGGTAGACTTCTTTTTGTTCTCTGAAGCCTATTACTTCCAGCAAACACACAATTGTTTTAATGATCAGAACCATTCTTGGGATTTAAAGATTTTATCTTTTTTTTTATTATTTATTTGAGACAGCGAGAGAGAGAGAGAGCATGAGCAGAGGAAAGAGGCAGAGGGAGAAGCAGGCTCCCCTCAGAGCAAGGGCCCTGAAATGCGGAACTTGATCTCAGGACCTGGGGATCCTGAGCCAAAGGCAGATGCTTAACTGATTGAGCCACCCAGGTGCTGGGTTGTTGGAGTTTAAACACTTGCTTACTGACTCCTAAAAATGGACTCAAGCAACACTGTTGATGTTTTCGCTCTCTAGAATCACACCGTTATACACTATAAAGAGTAGATCTGTGTCTGTAGAGCTGCATCTCTCTGATTGCTACAAGCAAACTGATTCTCTTTCAGATACATAACGTAGTTTTATCTTTTCCTGGTTATAACTGGCACAGATTTTTTTTTTTTAATTCTAACTGTAAGATTGTATGACAGGGCATTTAGAAAGTTGGTGCATTTCCATGCTCATTTTCCTGTCAAAAAAGGACCATAATACATTTCATTCTGATGGGTTATTTTCCTAATGACTAAATAAACTATATAAATAGAGAGATGTAAACTATATATATATATATATAGAGAGAGAGAGAGAGAGAGAGAGGGTGTGTGTGTAACAGTACCATGATGCTTAGCATTTTTCAAGATTATGTACTTTGCCCAGTTCCTTATGAGGCAGCACAGTATAGTAATGGCAGAATGGAGTGAGAGAGACCCAGATCCCAGTCTGAGCTCTGCCACTTACCTGTTGTGTGACGTAGAGCAAGTTACTTCACCTGTCCAACCTTCAGTTTCTTCATTTAAAATGTGGGATTCTCGTAATACTCATATTACGAGGTTTTGTGAGGCTTGAATACAATGATGAATGTTATCTGCTTCACCTATGCCTGGAACATAGTGAGTGATAAAAAAAATAGTAATTATCTTTAGGAATTTACCTATTATGCTACTATATTGATATGAGCTAATTGCAATTGCATATAGGAGAGACTGTGAAAAGCTGTTATATTCACCATTAATTTGTAAAAAAAACGCATCATAACTTATTATCAATGGTGTTAGCCAATCAGAAATGCTATTGTGCTTCTTTTATTTGATTTATTTCATGCTCTATTAAATTAACATCATATCTTTACGTATGAAATTGAGTCTGATAAAATCTAGAGATGTCCATTTAAAAATCAGGACAGAAACGCTTCTAGAATGGGAGAATGTGGTTTGGCTTCTCAAATGAACAGATAAAGTATTTTCATTTTCTAGAATTTAGTGATGTAGTTAGATGTATAGATCATGTTATAAATTAGTGAGTTAAGGCATTGCAAAGGGGAGAAAGGTTTTGCAAAATGGTACTCCAGGTTTATTTTTGGTGTCACATTTGTCAGAAATTTAGTTTTACTTGTGGAGAATAAAACACACCCTAGAGACCTTCTCTTAGGATATCGAGCCTTGCCCCTGAATCCTAGATGCTTATCTGGAACCTTAGGTTTCTGACAGGTACGTCTGTTAAAGGTTCTCAGCACTCCACACGATTATGCTGATCTTTTTTTTTTTTTTAAAGATTTTTATCTATTAATTTGACAGAGAGAGATCACAAGCAGGCAGAGAGGCAGGCAGAGAGAGAGGAAGGGAAGCAGGCTCCCTGCTGCACAGAGAGCCCGATGCGGGGCTCTATCCCAGGACCCTGGGATCATGACCTGAGCTGAAGGCAGAGGCTTAACCCACTGAGCCACCCAGGTGCCCCCGATTATGCTGATCTAATTGGATCGGGTAAGTGACATGGCACTCACTTATACACACAGGAGAGGAAGTAAGTGAAGATTAGATAAGCCAGTTTTGAAAATGTGCTCATCATTTAATAAGTTTGGGTTGCCTAACTAGTGGTGGCAATCTCCAGGATCTCTAGAACTTTGGAAACATTACTTCCAAACCTCAGTCACTGAAACAAACCACTGATGGATTTAATTTCTAATACTAACCCTGGATCCATATTTCTTGTTTCTAAATTGAAGGGGATCAGCAGAACAAGATTTGTCCTTATTTCTTTTTCCTACTGCCAAATTCTTACAGAACTATGTAAGGCAGTTCATGCAGAAACCATGACTTAGGTGGTTGGTCTCCCCTCTGTCTGAACTGTTAGGTCAGCAGAGGCTAAGGAACTTGGCTCATAAGACCGTAGTACTTTGTCATAGGTGATGGGATTATAACATTTGGGGTCTTCTCCAGGAACTAACTATCCTCTTAGATTTGATTATGGTTCTTTTTTTTTTTTTAAGTCCATGTTAAAATTTAAAAAATTTAGAAACTATTAGTCTCAAGCATTTATTTTTGTCTCTTTCTATTCATCTTGTTCTTTGGAAATACCAAGAAAGAAATTTTGAACAATGATAACCTTTGTTCTGGGAGATCATGATAAAACAGCCTCATGGCTACTTTGGAATATTACCTATGGGTCAAAAAGCAAAAGTTTTAAAAATATCTACTTCTTAAGTGTGTGTCTTAAAGTCCATGCTTAAAAAATATAATAATAATATTGCAAAGTGAAAATTTAATGAGGCCGACTAGAAAACAGGGAACTTTTTTCACTAAAATTACCTGGGAAGACATTGTGGATGTTATTTTTGAACTGGGCCTTAACAGATTTGTAGGATTGATCCGAGCGAGGGTGGCGGTGACTAGGGAGGAAGAATGCAAAGTATCATGGAAGCATGAGTATTTCTAGTTTCTTACCGGTGCTCTTGCCCCTCATGATTTAATGAAATGCTCAGGAGAAAAACACTGTACAAGTTAAAATTTGATGTTATGAGGGGCACCTGTGTGCCACAGGTGGTAGAACAGCCAGCTCTTGGTTTCAGCTCAGGTCATGGTCTCAGGGTCCTGGAATCAAGCCCTGTCCTGGGCTCCATGCTTAGCAGGAAGTCTGCTTGAGGATTCTCTCTCTCCCTCTCTCTCTGCCCCTCCCCACCTCTCTAAAACAAACAAACAAACATACAAATCTTTTAAAAAATTGACATTATGAGTTTTATTATCATTTACCAGTATACGAGTATATAGTGTCACTTATATTTAAAGGTGTCCTGATTTTTGAGAAGGATTCAGGCTCTAAAATTATTAAAAGTGATTTTCTTTCCTTTCTCTTTCTTGAAAAAAGTAGATGTATAAGTTTTTAATCAAAAATTGCTAATGAGTATTAAAGCATTGAATTTATAAGGCAAGTAATAGGAGTAATCTTTTGAACCAGTGAAAGCTATGTGGGTTACAACAAAAAGTAAATTAAGCCTCAAAAATAAACTGAAATTAGAGAGATCATTTTTGAAATATAATTGTGCAAGAAAGGAATTGCGGAATGCTGGGTGAGCAGTATGAACTCCATTTTGGGTTTGTTTGCTGAGCCTCCTTTAGTTTTAGCCAAGGGAGTGTCAGGTAAACTTCATCTAGAAGGACTCTGATGAAAAGGAATCTCTTTGTTTTGGTTGTCTTTGTCTTGCCAGTGCCTAGCGTTGTACCTAGTCCAGAGAACATGCTTATTAATGCTACAGGAAGAAAACAGTAAAGGAAGGAGGGAGGCAAGGAAAGAAGGAAGGAAAGGAGGAAGACAGACAGAAAGGGAATGAATAAGGAAAAGAAGAACGAGAGATGGATTGGTTGGAAAAGAGATTATTATCCAGACACAAAATCCTTATTATTGTAGGAAAATAAAAGCAAATGGAATCTTGAAGAACTGAGATGGCAGGAAGGCAAGTATTTTAAAGATTTTCCTGAAAGAGAATTTACAAAACTTGAAAATTGGCTATGGGACTGGCAAAGGTAAAGAAAGTAGAAGAGTTACAAGTGGCTGAGTTGTTTTGTAAACACATGGTGACAGAAGATGACTGTGTCAAAAGTAGATAAAAAAGGGAAGTTGTGTGAGGGAAAAGCCAAATTGAATACACCTTTTAACAGAATCGTTTTTGAAGTTCTTGCAGGACATCAAAGGGGAAAAGTGATACAGTAGAGACTGACAAAATAGATTTGAAAATTGCATCCACTGAATTAATACGTTGGATAATGAGGGGGTGGGGATGAGATTTTCAAGAGAGGAGTGTACAGAAAAGCCAAGCATGCATGGAGGTATTTCTAGATGTGAGTGGTGATAAGAAAGAGGGGGTGCCAGTGAAGGAAGTTATCTGGAAGATGAGAGAGAAAATACAAGTGTCGAGGATCCAGGAACCCAGCTAAGGAAAACCCACAAGGAGGAGATGATGAAATGCAGCAAATGCTATACAGAGGGAGACTGCGAACAGATGATAGCGAATTCCAAAAGTGGGATATAAATCACTCTCTAGGGAAGTTTGGCCAGGAAGCAGTGCCAGAGGAAGGTGGCTGTGCTCCTATGAATGAGATCTATGTGTTTAAACTCTGTGAAATTCACCAACTTTAAAACTGCGGCTCTGGTGCGGGAGAAATAGAAGTAAACACAGCAATCCTAACTTGAAACTTCTACCTCTCAGTATCAACTCAGGCAAGAGGTGTGAAGACCACATTTCAATGGCTGCGAGCCAGGTCAAGTCCAGTGATTCCGTAACATTTCTTTTTACTCTCCATCAATATCCCCAAGTATAAAATCTCATGACCTAATGTAGAAAACCAGAATGAATTATTCATCTACATTTGTGAGCGCCAAGACTCAGAAGAGATAAATGTGTCTTTTGGGTAGAAAATTGGCAAGTTCCTATTTGGGGGTAAGAACAAAGAAAGGTGCCCTGTCGATGCCATTCTGGACATTTAAGCAATGTGGAAGGCTGTGCAGTGGACAGAGAAATAGAGACCCTTTAAAAATAATTGGAAACCTTTTATTTCCAGAGTTTCCCATTCCTTATATTACCCATTCTAAATAATAATAATAATGATAACAATTAATAATAGTAAAGTTATTTCAGATGTACATATTTTGGGGACAAGAATGGTTCTTTTATTCCTCCTGTTTCAAAAATGATCATGTTCTAAGCCTTAGCTGTAATGAAGACAGGAGCAGAATAGTTTCTGAATTCCAGCCAGTTTTTGGTAATATTGTCCAGCCTTATCCAATGATATATTGAAGTTATTGATAGAATCTTTTATATA
>NW_019154133.1:7051303-7084461 GCF_002288905.1 Enhydra lutris kenyoni | reverse complement strand
TGTGTGTGTGTGTGTGTGTGTGTGTGTGTGTGTGTGTGTGTGTGTGTGTATTTAGTTGTATTAAGAGGGGGAGTGGTTGCTTGCTTCACTGGTTTTGGGCACATAAATACTCCCAACAAATCTGTTCTAAGAGGGATAAATGAGAATATACAAGAAGAACAAGCAGAGAATGAAGATACCTTCTGTTAAGAGCTGGTAGTAAATGAGTCAGGCATTTATCTGGATGGTATTAATACAGTCCTCAGATGATGTCAATGAGCCACACTAAATTCAAATCATGACACTCATGGAGTTATGCTATGGCTTCCTTGTCTGGTTTGATGAAATATACTACACTTCCATTTTTTCGTTCTTTAGCCTATTGATTTAGCTGTTTGAATCTGGCGATTTTGGCAGCAAAATCAATCTTGTTTCTTTTATCAGCAACCATGCAACTGGATCTTGCCTATTGTCCAGGAGGAACCTGTCTCTTAAGCTTAATTACTAACCCCTGCCATGTTCCTCTGTTCACTGGCTGCACTAAGGAAATGAATTCTTAAAAGACCTGAACTTAGACTCAATACTACCCTTAGACATGATAATATCTATTCATTTAATGCATAACTCATTAACTCCGAATGACACTGGTACACTAGGAAGAGGTGAGGGGAGTGAAAGGGATAATTTTAGACTTTGTTTCACTGTGAGCAGTCCTTCTGCAAATGCATGTTAATCGCAGAATCAAAATAAACACACTTAATTGAACAGTATTGTGGATCAATAAAATCATTGACTGAGTACCACTGGTGCTCACTTGAGGTAAACAAGTGATTTAATAGTCTCCACTTCCTCCAGGCCTCTTTGGCGTGGCCATCGGTAGCGTACTCCCAAATCGGAACTGGCAGTGACCAAAAGGGTCTCATCAAACAACCCAGCTTGACCTCTGGGCTGCATTATCATCTCACACCTCATGGGCCTTTTCCTTTTTCCATTCTGCATGTCTTATAATTCTCGTTACATAATTTGAAGCTTAGCTTCTGAGAAGACACGCACATGGAGACTACTTACACTCACATTTTTATAAAGATCTTTTCTTTGAGGACTTGAATGAGAATTGTCCCTTTCAAACCTTTATTTTATTCTGATGTAAACAGTTTCCGTCTTTTAGCTTTCCTGTGCTTGCATGTGCAGTACAACAGTAAGAGATGGAGGAGAAAGGTAGGGTGGAGAGAGAACCGAAAGACAGCAGGAAGATAGGGTTTGCACGGGGCAGTCACAGATTTCAGACCTTCACATTGAACCTCAGAGGCTGGGCTGTGATTTCTATCTCTTGAGGTTCCATCTTTCTCCGAACTTCTGAAGGGAGAACCTGGTAAGCTACCATGGCAAAAACCTAGGTTGCATTTCCAAACCCGGCTGGAGGCTGCATGCCACCCGCAGACCAGATAGACTTCCAGTTAATCTGAGCCCTGTCTGTCACTGGGGTCTGCTAAGACACTTCCACTTTGCATGAACGCAGCTGCCACCAGGATACCCACATGAAGTCAGAGGTATTTTGGAACACATGAAATTCAGTGGGGATCAACTGAGTTCATTCATAGTCTCAGATAGATACCCTAAACTTCTTTTAAAAAATTCCCAGCGATGGGTCCTGGGGAATGAATCTGTGCAGTCCAGACGAAATTGGCTAACGGAGCCTCAGTAACAGTTCACGTTCACTGTTCATCTACAACTTTTTACTACGTAGAGCTGAGTGAGAGAGACTTTTAGAAAAAGAAACCTTGGCAATCATGAGAAAGATGTCATTGGCTGGTGATAGTCACATTGTCAACATAGCTCTGTGCAAATACTTTCAGGAATGATTAGATGTATTAAGAAACTGGTAAATGTAGAGACTTACTATTTTAGTGTCTTCTAAAGGCCAAGCCTATTATGATGCATCAATGTCATTCTGGAATGCTAGGTAGGCAGTTCAGCTCTGTAGTTCATCCAGTCAAACTCCATTACCATTTGTTGGATGAATGACTCAGGCCTTTTTTTTTTTTTTTTAAATGTGGTGGCCAAATATAGCTTAACCCCTTCATTGTTTAAGGAGTATAAATGTGAGTACCCATGTCCTTTCTGTAGATTTTCTGGCCATATCTTGGCCATTAAAAGACAGTGGTGATGACAACAAAAGCAATGTATGCTATACTTTTGATATGACTTTCTTTGCTGTTAGCAAAGCATCAACTAGAAGAGTATAACTATATGTTATATATATAACTATATATAACTATATGTCCCCAGTGATGTATGTGCCACCTGGGGCTTACTTTGGGGATAAGATTCCCTATATGCCCTATATGTGTTTTCCTAAGGAGTTTTTAAAACCTAGATACTCAGGCTTCATTCTGAGAGTTTCTATTTCTAGCCAAGAGCGTAGAAGTTTGGTTTTTGGAGAATTCTCTCATTCTGATGCTCAAGTCAGACTAGGACTCATTGCTCTCCATCCCACAGCGTTGGCTCTACATCGTGACGTGAACTGTCAGCTGGGGTCCTCCTACACAGACTGTCCCTTCAGTCCACCATGTTCTTCCATTTTCCCCGAAAAAGCAAATATCCATCCCTAAAGGCCCAGCTTTAGAGTCAGCTCCACTAGGGCATCAAATCTACTGTCATACCCATGGCGGTTGGATATGGATTGGAATGTTCGGTGACCCCTCATCTTTGAAAGCACTTGACTTTCAAGAAGAGTGGGAAAACAGACATTAGACGAGAGGCTTCATTTTCTCTTCTTACTTATAATAAGGTCCACAAAATTGCAAATGTAAGTGAATATACTGATAAAATATAATTCTTAGTTGTGTAGGTATGGTTTGTATTCCTTTTTCTTGGGAAACTGATTACAAATGATAGACTTGTACTGACATACTGAGCAGTCATTTTTTAGGGTTGTGCTATACCCTTTAAATTTTTTTTCTTCTTTTAAGACCCTAAAAAACAGTGATGGCTGAGAAGTCAATTTGTTTCTTAATTTTGCTAAATAAAAATTTTTAGGTGATATATAGATTTATATTCTTATTTGTAAGTGATGACTTCAGTGTACTTTTGGAGTCTGTAGCAGAGTCAATGTCAAAGACAGACAGCTTGGTAGTAAGACTTCAGTAATATTTTTCATGGAAAGGTTTATGATTTTGATGAGAGGAATAGATAAGATACATATATACAATAGTATATTGGAGAGTAAAAATATACATATATATATCATGTAGACAAGAGATATATACACAATAGTATATGGACAATAGTATATAGATAGGAGAAAGTTTTCTTAGCAATTTAAATTGTATTTTTTTGCAGCTTTGGGAAGGCATAGTGTTTATAAAATAGTATTAATTAACATTACAATGCATAGGGGGAAACTGTTATAATTTTTTCTTTTTGTTTTTCAATTTTTAATTTAAATTCAAATTAGTTACCACACAGTGCAATATTGATTTCAAGAGTAGAGTTCAGTGGTTCATCAAAAAATATTTTTAATAAAAAAGTTCACTTAATATACTACCTTGGTCTGAGACTTAAAGTTAGTGGGACTCTGACAAGAGGCCAATTATAGCATTGCTAGTGTACAGCATTACATTTATTTCTTTAGTCTCGACAGTGGTTTCCGGTAACATGTCTTTGTAGGGTGTCAGTTCTCATGGAACTTTTAACCTGGCTACAATTCAAGTAATGTTGTTATTTAATATATAAATTGCTTTAAGGAGTAAACCTTTTTTTTTAATGCTTCTATGATACAATTTTTAAGCAGAGAATTAAAGCAGATTCCACTTCTAATCATAATTTTTGATATTTCATTTTTTTGAAGTGAAAGATTTTATTCACTTTCACTTAAAAATATATATCTAATGTAAACCCTGGACCATTCTATTTTGTGTAAGACATTCTTTGTATTTTTCTGTTCAAACTATGTAAAATAAATACCAGTTTTTAAAATTATTTTCTCATGTGTCTAGAAATAACATTTTCTAGCCATATACTGGAAAATGAAAGGACCTTTACATGCAATAAAGTTTAAGAGGAAAATGAAGACTAAACAACCAGTTAGGAGACGGTAGTAGAATCTAGCGTAAAAGAGGGAGGCAATTGTTCCATATGTCTTTGGCTCAATCATTTCACTCCTGTGGATGTTCTCATTCTGCGCCCATCTTACTCAGTGGCCATCATCTTGACCAATGGATTCTCAGTTAACTATGATTATACTCTGTTTATACAGCCATGGTGTTTTCACCGAATTATGACATGTTATGGAACAAAACCTTTGCTTTTTACATTTGCTTTTTAACAAAGTCTTGCCAAAACTTTGCACATGTGCCAAATTTGGTATTTGTGGAATTTCCATTTCTTTTGTAATTCTGTTATCCAAGGAAAAATGATTGTTATATTAATGCTGCTAACTTCTGAAACCAAGACTAACAAAATTTTCAGCATCTGGCAAATTCCTTCAAGTAGTTGGTTCTCAGGAGCTATTTACAGGAAGAATATAGACTTGCAGACATCACAAAGGAAAACAAAGTATGTTTATGAAAACTAAATTTCTTAAGACCACTATTTAAATAATGTGGATATAGTTTTTTTGGTTTCCAAATACACATTGTGCACCTCTGTCTTGGTTCTTATACTTTCAACACTTAACACACAGTACTTAGAACTGAAAGAATGGATGAATAAAATTCCTTTCATCACTTTGAAACATCACTTTTAAGATTCTATCATTGGTCTTATTATAATTTCTAAATATTTCTATAATTGTACCAGCTCACATGACATTAGTAGTCTGTTAAATCCTTTATGTTACCTAAACTCTCTCTTGAATTCTAGATTCCATTTCTACGTGGATGTCTATAAGGTTCTCCACCTGCGTGTCTGTGCTGACCTTGTCCTCTTGCTTCTTCACTAGCTACTCCTACTGATTTCTGTTTTGTTAGCAGAATGTCTACTCTACCACTGGCTGAATTCTGAAATTTTCTTTTTACCCCTGTCGTGTTTCCACCCAACCAATTCCCAAACTTTTAAATTTTGTATTTAGTGTCTTTTCTTAATTATGTCTTTTTAAATGTTTTTGTTGTTGTTGTTTTTGTTTATTTGTTTTGTTTTTAAATTTTATGTGCTTGCCTGGAACCTAGATCATTGTAAAGGCCTCCAAATGAGGATTTTGACTCATTTGACCCTTTTCTCTCCTTCATACTTTTTTTTTTTTTTTTAAGATTTTATTTACTTATTTGACAGAGAGAGATTACAAGTAGGCAGAGAGGCAGGCAGAGAGAGAGGGGGAAGTAGGCTCCCTGCTGAGCAGAGAGCCCTATGCAGGACTCGATCCCAGGGCCCTGAGATCATGACCTGAGCCAAAGGCAGAGGCTTATCCCACTGAGCCACCCAGGCACCCCTCCTCCCTACTTTATATGATGCTTCCATACTAAAAGTCTTAATCTACTCCTGCATTCATGTAGGCATTTTTTGTTTAGAAATTCCAGTTTTTCCCTATTTCAACTCATATAAAAGTCACATTTATTTATGTTGGCTGGAATTATCATTATTTATTGATTAACAAAACAGTAGTAGCTCACATCTGTATTGTGACTTAAAATTGACATGTTCCTGTCTTCTGTTATAATTCCCATGAGAAAACTTAGTAAAGTGAACAGTATGAAAGGATGACTTTGTCTGGAATGGACTGCTGAATTCAAGAGATCCAGCCTTAAAAAAAAAAAAAAAAAAAGATGCCATGTGTACCTAATTCAATTCAGGACCATGGTGTTCCATGACTATTTTCTTTAGGCTTCTATCATCTCTACTGTTTCTTATATTTACGATGCTCTTCAATTTAATATAAATATTTCATAAAGTTCTAGTCTGAGGTCTCCTGACCTCAGCTGTCTAGCAATGAGTTGATACTTTCCATGCCTGGTCTTGCCTTATTCATTCTTTTTTTAAAAATTTCTAGATGAGTGTCATCATTTTACGTAGAACTAAGTCACTTGTCCAAGACCAGAAGCTCTTAAGTTTCCCTGGAAGAATAACATCTATCAGTCCTTGTGAATTTAGGGCCATATTTTCTTGGAAAGGGGTTCAGAACTTTAGGCAGCATTCATGGTCCAAAACTTTAAGAATTACTTGACTGGCTACCTTTAAGAAAGAGAACGGAAAATCATCATTCTTTATGAATTGGCTAGAATTTCCAGGGCTAGTCATTTCTTCAGCCCAAAGTTTTAGAACTAGGAGCAGAGACAAACTGACTTAGAATTGTTACAATGCCTATAATGTAGATAAATGAAATAAATAAAATACAGTATGATATTAATACATTATGCTATACAATTATTTTCAATTTTTACCCAATACATATTGTTTATCTTATTATAGGTGTTTTGAGGATAGAATAGGATTTATTGAGCTGAGTTAATTGCTAATTCAGTACAAATAAAATAATGTAAGATTTTCTCAGTGTTTTAAGATGTTATGATAGATTGTTTAATTACATTGCAAAAGGTTGCTTGTACTGTAAAATTCCATATTCTTCCTCTCAGAGTCAGTAGCAAATACATTCTGTTTCTAAGCTATGTTGCATATCCGGAAGCTTGATAATTGCTGTTCATATTTTCTTACCAAACTGATAATGTGTTATTAATTCAGATTTTTAAAAAATAACCTTCTAAATCCCTATGTTTTGTCCTAGGTTTAAATTCTATGAGAACCAGACCACACATTCTTCGGCTCTTAGGCTGTGTTGTTTTCAGAGATGCTAACCTGTTAGTGATTAACCAAGATTAGGGTCTTGGATGCTTGTGGTTATCAGAAAGCTTTCCCTGAGGAAGTCTACAGGAGAATTTCTGCATTTATGTCTAGGAGGGATGCTCTTAAACCATAATAACTTTATATAGAAACTTACATTTGCTCTGTGAATGCTTAGCAATGCTGTTGTATGATTGGAGCGGAAAATTTGACACCAAAGAGACATGGTCTGGACTTGAGATGCCAGACTGTGTGCTCTTCAACTTAATGTGTAAGAAGTAAACGTATTTTAGTATATTGAGAGTAAAAGAAGTTGTATGCTATCTCATTGCTTCTTCACAATAACTATGCAAAGAAGTTAGATGTGTATCATTCCAAGGTATAGGTGAGAATAAAAGAAATTCAGCTGCTAGCTATGTTCACTCTTTTCTTTCTGTTTCCAAAATCCATCTTTATAACATTTTCCACTTTTTAATTTACTGTTCTGTTCCCTAATTGCATTGTAAATTCTGTGAAATATTTGGATTTATCTTGTTTCCCATTATCCATCATAAGCAGTTGTTTGGTCAAATGTAGAAATGAATGAATGAAAAAAAAAATCAGTGGCAGAACTGAGGTTCCAACCCAAATCTGAATCTAAATGGAGTTCTTTTCCCTCTTTTACTGTAACGACTCATCTAAACATTTTTAAACTTGATTTTGAAAATAAATGATAAAATAACGCATAGTCATTCAAGAGAGCAAATTGCTTACTTTCCTTTTTTTAAAGTATTTTTCTCCTACTTTTAAAAAATAATATAGTATCTGATAAGGCGAGAACTGTAATAAAATTGAGGTAAACTGTATTGATCAGTAGGACTATGCGCTTTTCTCCCCATATCACTTAATTTTCTATAGGAAGCTTAAATATGATAATTTCTTACTTCTTCTGTGAAATGCCTCTTGGAAGCTCCTGGAATTCATGGATCTGTTCCTCTGATTCGCATGCACTGGGGGCCATGTGTTTCATTCATCCGTTCACTACCTGGTTAAATCTTTGAATCCAACACCTCCCACTGCCAGAGTATCTCAGCCTAACTAATGTCTCTATTAATATTTACAAAAAACTGATTTATATCTAGTTGTTTATATTCCCATGAAAATAAGATGACATGTAGGCATGAAGCTAAGCAGGAATGGAAATATGTTAGACATAAAAGCTGGGAAAAGAATGAAGTCAAACGTCAGCTTCTACTTCCTCCCTTGGGTTTACACAATAGACATCAGTAATTAATAAAGCCACACAGAATCCTTCTTGACACAGTGTTCTTGGCAATAATTACCAGCTGATTAGAAAGGGCAGGCAAATTGAAATCTATTTGCCATCCTTATTTTAGTCTCTGGTGTAGGTTAAGTTAAACCATAGCACAACTATTTGCTTTCTTATCTCCCTTTTAACAGAATTTTGAGAACTAATTGTGAGGACACTATGTGGGAAAGAAGGGAAGATAAAAGAGTAATTTGTCACCTGCTGTTAGATAACGACTTTGTTCATAAGTTCATGTCTTTGTCGTGTTTTGTTTTGTCTTTAATATGACATTACCGTCTATGTGCTGCACTCTAGTTAGAATATTGACTTCTAAAAGAAAGTCTCAACTTACATCTCATTTCTAACATACTTGTCTAGCTACGAGGATGAGCATTATGAGAACAGGGTCCTCCAAGAGTGGTTGTACAAGCGATGGCTATCTTTTTGTTTTAAAGATTTATTTATTTGAGAGAGAGAGGGAGAGTGTGCATGTGCATGAGCATGGCAGGGAGGAGCAGAAGGAGAGGGAGAGAGAAACAGGCAGACTTCATACTCAGTGCGGAGGGGCTCAATCCTTCCACCCCAAGATCATGACCTGAGCTGAAACCAAGAGTCGGATACTTAACGACTGTGCCACTCAGGTGCCCCAGCAATGGCTGTATGTATGTATGTATGTATTATGTATGTATGTATTATCTATCCCTGCTGGGCTTTATATTAGCATATAATGTATTATTTGTTTCAGGGGTACAAGTATGGCTATCTCAAGGTAGCTATGAACAGTATGTATGGTTCACTCTTACGCTACAAACAGATTATTATTGCTAGAAGGAAGCGAACTCTTAAGGAAAGGGTGCTTAACCTGATTATAGCCTCTCTACAGTCCATTCTGGACATTAGAAGTCAGTTTGGGAAAAGTTCTATGAAGTCTAGAATTTTGACAGTGTTATTCATAATGTCAATTACCTTCATGAGGACAAGAGAAAGAAAAATGTTGGTTCATTCTTAAATATTTAGCCATATTTGGTAGGCTAATACATTATGTTTTTTTTTTTAATTGGCAAGGATTTAAAAGAATATAAAACACTGCATATAGCAGTGTGTGTGTATATATATATATACACACACACATAGTGTGTGTGCGCGAGTGTGTGTATATATACACATAGTGTGTGTATATACGTACATATATATGTACACATATATACATATGTATGCATATATATATGCATACATATACACATATATATAGTCCTTTACTGTTTGAAATTGCACTGTTCTGGATAATTTTGGCAGTAACAGTATTTTAGCTCATTTTGACTGCAGACTTTAGGCGGTGTAATCTAAGGAGGTGAAGGCCATACAGTGACATGTGTAATTGGTTCTTCATGTCCTAAATTGACGTGGCTGATCCACCTCCATTAGTGTTTCTCCACTTAGTATTGTCATAGCCACTTGAAAAGGTTTCTGGGTTTATTTTTGTTTTCGTGTTTTATGAGGTGGGTGTGTGCGTACACTCATGTGCATGTGAGTGCATACGGGCACGCATGTATATTCTTTGTAGAGATGAGGCTGCAAACAGGGTCTGTAGTTGCCACTTAAAAAGCGTATTGGTATCTCCATCTGTATTGATTTGTAAACTACATGCGTATCCCCAGGTCAACACAGAAGCACCACACTCCTTCAGGCTGTCTTTGGAAATAGGTTGGAAGTTTCTTTTCTCTTCCACCTTATGCTTCCAGATATCTGCTTTTACTGGTTTACATTTTGGAATTAAACATTCTACCTTTAGGGAAGGATGGCACAAGACATAAACTTATGAAATCTCCTAGCCCGTTTGCTTAGGAGTGAGACCAGGCATATCAGATAACTTTGGGTCCACTGCTTCCATTAGAAATCATTTTTAAAAGATTTATTTGTTTGTTTTTTGTTTGTTTGACACACAGAGAGAGAGATAGCAAGAGAGGGAACACAAACAGGGAGAGTGGGAGAGGGAGAAGCAGGCTCTCCATGGAGGAGGGAGCCTGATGCAGGGTTCGATCCCAGATCCCTGAGATGATGACCTGAGCCAAAGGCAGACACTCAACGACTGAGCCACCCAGGCACCCCTTTCATTAGCAATTTTTATAAAAATATGTCACATAAGTGATACTTGCTGCAAAAATTAATAAGAAGCAGTCAAAGAAAAAATAAGATACACAGTATAAAGAATTTCAAAATATCCTGCTTTTTCTCTTTTGCTGTCATTTCCAAGTCTCTTGCTACTTGTGCCTGTTTGCCTCTGTCTCTTTGTCTTTCTCCAGTTATGTCTGTCTGATTCTGTTTCCTCTTCCTCTTTATGTCTCTGGATCTTTTCAAGCCTTTGTCATGGTCCCTCTGTTTCTCTCCTAGGACATCTTTAATTTAAAAAAATTTAAAAAAATAATTCTTCTGTAAGTTGGCAGTTAAGGCTTTGGAATCCTATGACATGGTATTGATTATTGGCTCTATTCCTTCTATCTTCCAAAAAATTATTTCATCTGCCTCAGTATCTTATTTTTGCATCTGTAGAATATGATTGTTATGAGGATTAAAGCAGATTAAAGCATCTGTAAAGTACTTGGCATTTAGGAAATGTGAAGTTACTCTTAGGAACATAGTGGTTTGTATTTATTTCTTTACATACTTTACTGATTTTCTTATGATAAATTTCTGTAAAGAGAAATTGCTTGGTTACTTGGCATGCATTTTGAAACATATATTGCCAAACTACCCTTCAGATATATTGAGTCTACTGATATTATACCACCAATATTAGAGGATGTTCAGAACCTGGCCAACACTGTGGGATGTTATTCTTTTAAGTATATATCAATAATACGTGAAGGCATTTGTTTTTAAAAATTTTTTTTGATAAACAGTGAGGTAAAACTTTCTTTATATTCTAACAAATTGTATGTTCTTATAATTTGTACTTTTTTTCCATTGAAGTGTTTGTCTTTCACATTGATATATTAGAACTCTCTAGAATACTAGCCCTGTGTTATCTATGATGTAAATGATTTATCTTTTTGTTTGTTTGTAATTTTTTGTCATTAATTGTGGGGGTGTTTTTTTATGCAGGTATGTTTTGTTATGTGTACAAATCATAAGTCTCTTATGATTTTTACCTTTTTAAATCTAAGTGTTAGGAAAATTTTTTCTTGAGAAATGCATCTTGCTTTCCCCTTTTTGACTCTTTAGTCAAGTCTTCATTAACATTGATTGTATAGAAGGGCAGGATGCCATAGATAATTCAAAATCCAAGTTAAACATTATACTCAATACGTGTCACAAAATGAACTAGATGTAAACTTATTTATTAAAGTTAAACCGAGTATTTATGAATTACTTGGCATTTTATGGATGAAAGTCAGGATATTCTTTTAACATAAAACATTTTAGAAGTCAATAGATGAAAAATTGTCAGAAGATTGCTTTATTAATAGTCTAATGATTTTTTATTATTAGTGCATTTGCTTTTTTAGGATCAGGACAGAGCCTTGGCAACTTTAGTCTGTCTTTGTACAAGTGTTATTTGTTGCTTTTACAGTCAGTTTAGATCCTAGAGGGTCTACATGGTTTAAGCTGAGTGTTATTAGTGATGCCATTTCATGAGTTAGGAAAAGGTGAGAGAGGTCCTTGTCTTCTTGATACTGTGACATCACAATACCAGTATGTCCTTCATAGCTGGGCCACACCCTAATGTTATTTCCATCAACTTATTTCCTGTGAGTTCCGTGTCATTATTTGGACTGAGTTAGGCCTCCAGAAAATGTACCAAAGTCAAATCTTTTCAAAGAAGAATTTTACTTTTTAGCATTGTCACTTCAAGGCCAACATGGAAGGACTTTATCATGGCATTTTCTTCTTTCCCTTGTTGTATTTGGCTTAACAGTATGAAGATCAAAAAAAAAAAATTAGTCATTTTGGTTTTTATTTAAATCACAAATTGTTTTATATGTAATTTGTATAGTATCTCTCCTTCCTCCTTCCTGCCCCCAAACAACTGAATAATTGCCTTTTCAAAATGTAAAGCATTATATGTTTTTAGCTCTGCTCAACCTATATTTTCATTTATAGGTTACATGTCTGATTTCAGAAGCGAGAAATAGAAGGGCTGGATTGGGGTTTGGGGGGGTGGGTAGAGGCTCATACATTGTAAACAACAGTGTGGCTTTTGTTGATTATTAATGACGTTTTTAAGAATAGATACCTCATAAAATATTTCATTTAATTTGAGTTCATTTTAATTTCATGCATGCATATAACATCTATTATCATTTTTTTTCAGTCAAATTGTTCACCTTTCCAGCACTTTTCCCTTGTGCTATCACTACCACCCTCTCTCCTAGCACATCAAGATTTGAGTGTATGTTACTAAGATTGTCTATTTTGATTTCCAGAAAACTCAGAACCAAAGTTACTGTTCAGCTATAGCAACTGTATAATAGGTCCTTCTTGCATGTATATCTCTGATATCCTTTTTCTTTTCTCACTCCACCAATGTGGTTGCTTATATCCTTTGTGAAAAGAAGCAGGATATAGATTGCCCAATATTTAAAAGTGGTTATTATGTGTATTATGTACCCCGAAATTAATATCATGTTTTCCTCTTCATTTACTTAGTTGACCACAGCTTGGCCTATTTTTCCAATAATGATGAAGGAACTTACCATGAGATATCCATATTTAATCAATTCACATCATGGCCAACTCTGAACTCGGGAACATGACTAGCTGTCAAGCAGGGGTTTCCAGGCAATAATTTATCCATCCTGCAAACCATATTAAATGGCACCACACACAAGAGGTACCAGGCTGGGCACCAGTAATGCAATGTGCACAGCCACCGTTCTAAGGGACTCACAATCTAAGGTGGAAGCCAGACATCCCACCCCACAAAGTGCAATATGGTGGAGCAAGCACTCTGAAAGAGGTATGAAAAAGTGCTGGGGGTAGGGCGGGGGGTAGGTGGTGTCAGGGAACAGTGAATAAAAATGTGTGGAAGTGAGAGAGTAGAGATAATCCCGGACTTGTGACTGGTTCATTGAGTCCAGTAACAACACTGAGAGGGCAAATCTCTAGAGATGGATTCACTAGGAAAGACCTTACGTGCTTAACAAGGGGCTTTGTTCTGAACGTGATGGGCAGCTCATGGAGGCTTTTAAAAAGAGGTGGTGGGGGTGATGGAGTCAGATTTGCATTCAGAGAGAATACAGAAAAATATCATTATGGAATAGTGTATCACTGTATTGCTGTAATGGCTCATTGTAGAAAAATAGCACTTCACAATTTATAAATCTGTGACGTTTTTCTTTGTTTTTTACAACCATCCGATGAAACCAGCAAATGAATCATGACGTTCCTATTTTATAAACTGAACGCGGATGGAGTGATTGGGGCTCTCTGACTGTTTAGGGGCAGGAAAGGTTTGCACCCAGACCTGATCCACTCTCTGCCCATGACCTCCCACACCGCCCCCTCCCTTGTTTGCAGATGAGAAGGGGGGCTTCAGAGAGAGCAGTGTTTTGCTAAAGCTCATACAGATAACTGAGCAGAGCCTGGGTTAGAACACATGCCTCCTGATTCACAGGAAAGGCATGGCATCTATGCTTCCTAATCAGAACAGACAGAGTATGAGGAGCCCAGGAGAGAAGGGAGATTAAAGACAAGGCGCCAGGGATAGAACTCTGAAGGGCACAGTGAAGGGAGAGGCCTCTCCACGTGAGGCAGGCCTGAGCCAGCAGGTGACCCTGGACCGGTGACTTCGATCAATTCGTTTCAGATTCTGACCCCAGATGTTTTCATTCATGAGTTTTATTATCAGAGCCAAGGAGCATAGTTCGGCTGTGGAACACCATTCACTGATTTGAAACAAGTATACTGAGATCTTATGATGTGCCAGGAACTATCTGGAATGGTGAGGATACAAAGGAGGGAACATCGTCCCTCTTTCATAGAGCGCTGGCAGAAGGAACGGACTTGTAAACAAGTAAATGATAGCACAACACAGGGAGTGGGGAATCAGGTATGAAAAATGCTTTCTGATGGGGCGCCTGGGTGGCTCAGTCAGTGAAGGGTCTGCCTTCAGCTCAGGTCATGATCTCCCGGGGCCTGGGATCCAGCCCCATGTTCGACTCTCTGCTCAGTGGGAAGTATCTTTCTTCCTCTCCTTTTGCCACTTTTCCCTGCTCCTGCTCTCTCTCTCTCTCTTACACAGCTCTCTCTCAAATAAAAAAATAAAATCTCAACAAAATAAAAACAAAACAAAACAAAAAAATGAAAAAGGAAAAAGCTTTCTGGGAGCACAGGATAGAGATGGCTGGCCACACAGCCTTCAGGGGGACTCCACTGAGGGCACAGTCAGTCTGAGTCTTGAAAAGTACATGAGAAATTACCAAAGAGAATGGGGAGGACATTCCCAAATAGGAAAACATGGTTCAAATGCACAAATCATTTATAAATTAAAAAAAAAAAAAAAAAAAAGAGGGGCGCCTGGGTGGCTCAGAGGGTTAAAGCCTCTGCCTTGGGCTCAGGTCATGATCCCAGGGTCCTGGGATCGAGCCCCGTATCAGGCTCTCTGGTCAGCAGAGAGCCTGCTTCCTCCTCTCTCTCTGCCTGCCTCTCTGCCTACTTGTGATCTCTGTCTGTCCAATAAATTAAAAAAAAAAAAAAAGACAAATGAGATTTATACTGTATCTTATTTTCAAGCATAGAGACAGGCATGTCCCTCTTATCCATAATTGGGTTTTTAGGTAAATGTCATCATAAATTGCTTTATCAGTGTCCTAACTTCTGAGCTTGACACAGAGTCTGGCTTGAGATTTGTGGAATCTCTACTGGTTTTGTCCTGCCTAACAACTGCTTTTCCCAAGCTTGAGCCATTCAGGCTTAAAGATGAAATACATCTGGGCATATATTTTGAAGATAAACAGAAAAATCAATGTTTCAGTGGTACAGTGCTGATTTGCGAGTTCAGTATTTTCCACAAAATGTTTTTTGAAAATAGCAAAGTTTTGTTTTTGTGTAGGTCTTTACATTTTGAAAATTAAAATGTTCAAGTTCAGTGAAAAATGTGAAACTCTACTCAAACCTTAAGCATTAAAAATCATTATTTTTTTTGTTTATCTGATTTTCTGCTTCAGCTCACTGCTGATGTTATTCCTATATTTTTAAGCCAAATTACTGAGAGAAATGCTGATCTAGGTAACACATGACTTGAAAAAAATCTATTTGCCCATTTGCTATTTTACTTAATCTGCTCTTGGTCTTAATCACTACTCATTTTGGTTACCACTTACCTAGGTAGTTTATTAAGTGAAATTCCTCCCAGGTGGGATAGATTGACTCTCAGCTTCTCACTTTCTTAGCATGATAGTGTAGTGATCTATGTTGTCATGCTAGTGAGGTCTTGGTGATGAACCATTAAATAAAATGATCTGCCCTCAGGCCAGAGATTTGGTTGATTGCCAAACAGTAATCCAGTACAATTAACTATCAAAGATTTGAGCACTCCATTATTCTAAGAGATGGGACTGCAGCCATCTGGAAAAGCAGAAATGGTGATCTCCCTAAATTTTTGTTTGGAGATGTTTGAGTCATTAAAGTTATCATTATTACATTTAGATATTTCAACCTTTGGTCATCTTGAGTGTTAATTGTATTAATTTTACTGAAGTCCAAGATAAAGTTTAAGAGAATATGTTCAGGCTTTACCAAGGGTCGGAGTGCTTAATTTAGAATATGTACTTCAAGGCTTTTGTGGAATGCAGTGAGGTATAAATAAATAAAATAAATATTCTCCATGAGAGACAGTTTGAAAATATCAGATTCAGGTGAGGAAATGCCTCAAGTAATTGACTGTTTTTTTAAGATACGTTGTTCTAATTTTATGTGTTGTGAAGCTATTTTTATTTACAGAAACCATAAATATTCATCCAATACCTTTAAAAGACTCTTTCGACAATTCAAGCAATCACTTATTCCACTAACAAGAATTTAAAGATCACATAATGTTGTTTTAGACTGTGTTCTACAATGCATATTGAGTTCATTACATAAAGAGCTGCTTTCTCATTTTGACTGTTTTTAGTTTCTCTAGTTTTTTTTTTTTAATTTCTAAAGATGCCCTTAATATTCTGTGCATAGGTAGATAGATATACTCACTTAGAGGTTAGTGTCTCAGCACCTCTCACCCGGTGAAATAATACGATGCAAATTTCAGTTTTTGAATGGATACAAATTCATTTATTCATTCCTTTGTTAACATTCTTTATTATTCAGCACCTATCCTGTGTGAGGACAGGTTTGGCACTAAGGATGCAGGGTCAAACAGGTACTTGTTTGCCTTCATGGGACTCACAGTCTGAGAGGGGAAACCAGCATTTAAAATCACATATTTGATAAATTATGATGTATGCTATGAAAGAGGCATGCAAACATAGGTCTTTAGTCCCCTAGCCTGGGGAGCTAACAAAGGCTTTTCTGGATTAGAAAGGAGTATGCAATATGGAGAGGGTGGATGGGTTATGGACGTTGGGGAGGGTATGTGCTATGGTGAGTGCTGTGAAGTGTGTAAGCCTGATGACTCACAGACCTGTATCCCTGGGGCAAATAATACGTTACATATTAATAAAAATAATTAATAAATTTTTTAAAAAGAAAGAAAGGAGTATGCGGAGTTGAAAGTCACTCTGGCACTCCAGAAGAGGCCGGGGTTGACTTCATGGGTTTTGGCAGGGGTAGTATTATCCCAGGGGTGTTTTAGAAATTTGTAGGGATGTTGTTGATGACCACAGTGACAGATGATTAAAAGCATTCTATAGATGGAGTTCAGGTCCACCAGACAATTATAATGTGATGAGAGAGACAAGTACAAAGAAAAGTCCTGCATACCAATTTCAGTTAACCCTTCCAGCATAGGTATTAAATGATCAGATCTGTTTATGTGTTTTAGCCCTACAACCTACC
The DNA here is from genome assembly GCF_002288905.1 of Enhydra lutris kenyoni. Classification (NCBI taxonomy): domain Eukaryota; kingdom Metazoa; phylum Chordata; class Mammalia; order Carnivora; family Mustelidae; genus Enhydra; species Enhydra lutris. The sequence continues at coordinate 7,067,429 of NW_019154133.1, read as the reverse complement.
CCGGGTTTTATACCTAAAGCATCTTTTTAACATGGTCTCATGTACTAAAATTTCCAGGAAGGCAGCTGTCAGGTGTGTCAAGGGAAAATGTTATTTTTGTTCTGTTTGGTACTTTACTAAGAATTAATTATTATTTAGAAAAATTAAGTTCCCAATTAGAAGCCTCCTCATGAAATATGAGTTGTCCTTCCCCGGCACTAGTGATCATGTGCACTTGTGTTTTGGAATTCACAGTGATGCTACTTACGAGTGTAAGCGGTTGGCTCCTTCATGTCATATGTGGCCGTGCCTCAGCTTTTTCAAAATGAATTATATATTATTTTATTTTACATTCCTTTGTTTTCTTTTTTACATTACAGTTAGGTCATTATAGTGACTTATTTATATTTTGTGTGTAGCTAGAAAATGTTGTTATACATGACATTATCTCTGTATAATTAGCAAGGCATTATAAAAAGAGATCCTTGGATCTGAGAAATGAAAACCACTGTTTAAAACAATATGAGTGTTTTAAAACATAAATAAAAGTGCTTTGATATTTGAGCTGAGAATTCATTTGATTCTCTATTTTGAAATGTTTCACAGATACGACTTCTTGATTTTCAAATAAGATTCAGAGGCAAAATTCTCCTTTTTGGTTGCTCTTTGGCCTGATTTTTAAATCAATCTCTTTGACTTTGTACACAGAGAAGTGCAGAAGGAAGCATATTACAACAGGTCATTTGGGAATATTTACATTGGGTTGTCCCGGTTGGGCTATTTAGTACTGATATCACTGGGTTGAATACTCTAAAATTGAAAGGTCATTTGGACAAAACTTACTTACAAATAAAATCAAGATTTTTAGGATGCTTTCTTGGAGTGGGTCTACTTCCCTGGAGGACAGCCAGTAGTTCAATGAAAACACATTGAGATGTTTTATAAGAGTATTTTGTTTTAATAGATACCATCATGAATGAGTAAGACTCTATCCCACTAATGCTACAAAAAAAGTATGACTCGTTTCTGGTCCAGAACACCCAATTATATTCTTAGGACTGATAGATTTAGCCTCTCAGAGATTATAGGAAGTATGAGGTCTGGAGAAAAGACACAGTTTTACCTAGAGGACAGTAGTTTTGTCTTTATTAGATGTAAGAACTTATAATGACAAAACAAATATTGAAGAATACAACTGAGATTACTAGGAATGTATATATAATAGCAAAAGCCCAGGAAGTCCAATTTATAGAAAGAAATTAGTATCTTCCTTGACTTTCATATGACTTTTTGTGAAAATAAAATTAGACAAATATGTAAACAGTATTTTGTAAGTTCTAAGTATTTAAGGTGTTTTTTTGCTCACAATCTTTCAAACATACACAATACTAGAATCAGGATATGCTAACAGGAATTTATCATGTGAAATCCAGCAAGTGAGAAACTGATAAAACCAGATGCACATGTTTTCCTGAGATACGCTGTAATCATAGATTTTGAATGATCAACTCTTACACTATTTGTTGAGGCTCGGATAAACATAGACAGAGCCAATTTACATTCACTATCCCTGGTCCCATCTTTTTTATTTTCTTTCCTGAGAGACTCTGGAATCTTCCTTCAAGATGATGCCAATTTATAGTCTTCTTTAACACTGGGTGTAAAGCACATTTTAATCAAGTGTGTTGACTCTCAGATGCAATTTTAAGCCTTCAACTTCTCCAGTAGAATTAAAGCAATTTGCCACTTGTCAAATAAAGTCTACATAATAATGAACACAAGGGAAAGATATTTAAAGGGCAGAGGGACAGTCTTCTTTCTCTGGAAATACTATCACACTAAAATCTGTCCTTCGAACTTTTTTGCCCAAGAGATTCTAGATCAGAGGTTTCTTCTGACTCTCCTTTCTATCTCTATGTCATCTCTTCATTCAACTTTATTTTTCTCATTGCTTTTTTGTCCCTTCCAGACATCCAGATGTTGAGGATGAGAAGCATTCTCATTATTTCCTTTCTTCTGTGTCAGCTTTCCTTCTCAGGGCCCAGGTTTTCCTACCTCTAATGTGGCAGTCATTCTCTGCCCTTCTGCTCTATCTTCCATCCTGCCATTACATAAGCAATTCCTAACCCATGGCTTAGGGTTTCTGGTGCCTGAGACCTTTCAACAATAAGAACTTTTGATGAAAGAGGTGGGTCTCTGTACAACCGTTAACATGTGATGAATGAAATCCAGAATGTGGTTGACTGCCATATATAATAATGATTGTAAATAAACATGTTTTGAGGAAAAACTCACAAATACCATAGTGGATTATTACTGAGGAAGCAAAGTGTAAAAAAGAAAAATAATCACAATTAACTGGTTCTACCTAAGAAATGCTGGCTACAGGGGCACCTGGGTGGCTCCGTGGGTTAAAGCCTCTGCCTTTGGCTCAGGTCGTGATCCCAGGGTTCTGGGATGGAGCCCCGCATGGAGCCCCGCATCGGGCTCTCTGCTCAGCAGGGAGCCTGCTTCTCCCTCTCTCTCTGCCTGCCTCTCTGCCTACTTCTGATCTCTCTCTCTCTGTCAAATAAATAAATTAAAATAAAATCTTAAAAAAAAAAAAAGAAATGCTGGCTACAAACACAAGAACTATTTAAAATTTATGTTGAGGGGTGCCTGGGTGACTCAGTGGGTTAAGCCTCTGCCTTCGGCTCAGGTCATGATCTCAGGATCCTGGGATCAAGCCCCGCATCAGGTTCTCTGCTCAGCAGGAAGCCTGCTTCCTCCTCTCTCTCTCTCTCTCTGTCTGCCTCTCTGCCTACTTGTGCTCTCTCTGTCAAATAAATAAATAAAATCTTTTTAAAAAAATAAAAAAATAAAATTATGTTGATGTACAATTGATATTAATAATAATTACGCATGCTGTGGATGCTGTTTCAGATATGATAATGAAGATGATCTGTTAATTAAAGTTACATCATAGCATAGGAGTCACATGAAGTTTTAGATGATTTTATTATAGCATCTAAACTTTATATTCCTATGCCCATAATCTTCACCATTTATTTCTCTCATTGATGATCTAATCTGAACTTCAAATTGGAGCATTGAGAATACAGTGGGGGTTCCCTCAATTTGGTCAGATCCTAAACATAAAGAGTTTAGGATTACATATTTCAAAAAGTTACATACAGAAATGTAAAAGAGACAAGGGTTTGTCAAAACAGTTTTACCAGTTTCTCAAGAAATAATCTCAGTGCCATTGTCTGAGGCGGAGGTGACTGAGAAACATTTGGTAACTTTTTTCCAGCAAGTTGAGAAATTGGTTTGTTTGTTTATGCCAGTCAGTTCTCTTGTTCCACAGACCACTGGGTTTACACTGAAAATAAGGAGAGGTGGTTTTCACCTTGAGGTCTTCTTGACTGCGAGTATAGAATAAAGCATTGGAACATGCTTACCAGGGAAAGCCATGAAATCTCTATCCTTTTGAATTTTTGAAAACAATGGTCTTAGTTGATTGAAGCAAAATCTTGATCCTGTCAGAAGCTTGAGTATAAGAGATGCCAGTTTGAGGTTTCTTTGGTTACCCATGTTCATGTGTAGAGTTAGGGATTGCTGCAAAAAAGGCCAACACTCTGAACGTCCAGGTCTGTCTAATCCCATTCCAGCTGGTCTTTTGCAAGGCAATGAAATTTTGCACCTATTTCTGACCCCAACTGTTAGTTACAGATTGCCATTCTTTTTTTACCCTCATATCAATATTCTGAAACTTTTTTGACTATATTATTAAAGCAGAAGTCATTTCTTCCCTGCTGTGGGTTAAGCAGTACCTACCTATTGTTCCAGCTTTCTGGGATTCTTCACAATGGGTTCCAGACCTAGGTTAATTAACAACTCTGTTAACACCTCCTTGAGCTCAAGTGGTTCAAATACAGCCTGCTGAGACATTATTTCTTAAAAGGTGAGGACTAATGACCCAACTTTCCGGCACCATCTCAGAGGCCAGTTTTCAATCTCGTAAAAATTTTAAGTCAAGGAAGCTCAACATAGAAAGTCATGAGCTGTCATAAAATACTATTCCGGATATAGTTGGTTGGAATTGCCTGGGCACTTGGTAACCTAAAATACAAGTTAATAGTAATTCCACCTCATTTAGTTGTGTTTAAGGTGCTTGAGAGTTATACTTAATAGACCATAAAAGCTATACCTTCAGACACTACTTAAATACAATAATAAATCCTTGTACAAAGTTCTCCCAGAGACTACAATTTAAAAAATCATTATAAATGTTAACTAAACTTCACATATTTTTCTGTATAAAGACTTTTGATTATATAAAATTTTAGAAGTGCCAGAATTCCTACAATGCGTCAGTTGTATAGGCTGTAGGTTGCTTTTTGCACCCCCCCCACTTCTTGGGTAGTTTGGGTGGTACGTATTTAAATGTGGTTTTACTCAAATATTATTAATATTTTATATGTACAGGTTACTGTATCTTGAATGAAATAAAATTCCCATCTCTAATAAATAGATTTAGAATATAATCCTAGCAGAAATCACCTCTAAGTGGCATAGGACCAAAAATGGATAGCAGTTTGAATTGTAACACAATGTCACTGTCCCTATTTCATGACTAAATGTCCATAGGGTTAAAGGAATTAAAATGTGAGAAATTAGACTGTCGCAAGAAAAAGAACAGAACAGATTATTCCCTATTGTTGCATTTTCAGGCACAGTTTTTCTAGGTACTGCACAACTGTTAATCTTCAAAACCATCCCTTACAGCGATTATTAGGTCTCTTCATAAAAAGAGAAAGCTGAGGTTTATTGGTTAAATAATTTACTGAAGACCATATTGCTATTAATTAAGGAAGCAGTATCCAAAATTTAATCTATCCCACTTCAAAAACCCATGCTTTCATTTCTATCGTAACAGGTATATGGCATATCTATAGTTAAAGAAAGAGCCAAGAGAAATCAAGAAAACCTTTCTACTGTATCTAATATCCCTCAGTGATAGAAGGCATGGCTATAACATACAGGGTATTAAAAGTATTATAAACAAACACGATGGAACTTTGAAAACTGATTAATTATATTATAGTAGTACTGCCACATTTTCTGGAAATTCTGTGGAACAAGTGTTAAAAAAAGAGAGGTTGGAAGCTGGTCCTTTAGGCCAGTTGATGTCAGAAGTTTTATATAAGTAATTAGACTTTGTGTTAAGAAGCAAGTACTTAATGTCTTAATGTTTGGTTCTAGCATAGATTTTAATATTTCTTTTCTCCAGTTTTAGGTTATTTAGTGGTATGAAGTTGTAAAATGAACACTTCTATGGGATCACCATATGAGTTAATAAGTATCCAAAAGTTACTGCAGCTTGGATATTTAAAGTGTTCTATACCATGAGATACAAGAAGAGTTTTAATTTTTGTCTCACATGTAACTTAAATATATGAATAACTGTTCTTTGAGGAAATATCTGATTTCAATTATAGCTTGAAAAGAAAAAAACGCTCTTATTTCCATGGCCATGGGCTGTGGATAATATTGAATCCCTATATTACTGGGTATCAGTAATGAACATCTCATGAGATTTATAGACCTTACAAGGATCTATGGATTTAAACATGATAGTAAATTTCCTAATTATTTTCCCTTTTTCTTTCTATCAGAATGGAGGCCAACAGGTAAAATAATACACAGGAAAATATCCTGAAGAAAGGCACTTTTTAAAATATTGATTTATTAAAATGTTTTACAATTCTTTAAAAAGTACTTTTAGAATGCACAAAAGGGTGTTTTGCTACTTTTCAATTACTATTGAAAGAAATAATTTTTTATCTCAAGTAAATGGCTCTTTTCCTTCTCAAGAGTGCGTCTGTAGCATTCTATGGGTCTGCATAATTTTTGGCAAATGCTGCCAGTTTTATTAATATAGTTTTCTTTCCCTTATACTCAGTTACCCCCACTCAAAACCAAGCAGAAAGGCAGACTCTTCAGAGAACCAGAATTCCTTGGTTTCTTTCTCAGTCTCTCTCTCACAAAGGTAGGGATGTGTGTGTGCGTGCATGCACGTATGTGTGTGTGTGTGTGTGTGTGTGTGTGTGTGTGTGTGAACATGATATACCATGATATGAGGTTTTAGAAATATCTTCATTTCACACAAGTTTGTTTACCTCATTGGTAAAGTGGAGATGAAATAAGGTGATGTAGAAGTACCTTGTGTCACCTTATATTTATTCACTGAGATTTATTTTCATCCCTTCCATTTTATTACTTCTTACATTGACGTTCTGTTAACATTTCTAGGTCAAGACAAATTATTTAGGTAATATTTTTGTTTTCCTCAGTTTTGCTCTAATGAGTAGGAAACACAGCTTGGGTTCCCCTGGAAGGCTGGCCTTCTTTGTCCTCAAGCCATGTTTTCTTGGACTCTCAGCACATCTTTGGAAGTTGCTAGGTGAAATTGGTGTATGTAGTCTTCTTAGAGAGCTACCACAAACATATTGAGAGGGAGAGAACCAAAATTTATTAGACACCTGCACATAGCAGTTTATATGTTATTGCCTGACTTAATCTTATAAAAAATTCATGAGTCAGCTTGTATTAGCCATATTTTACAAAAGAAATTAAGCTTTCAAGGAATTAACTTCTAAAAGACAAGTAGCTGCTGAGGGGTAGTATAAAAATTAAATTTGGAGCTTTCCAGAAAACTTTGTTCTTCCAAAATACGATGTGTTGTTTGTTACTAAGGGAGAACTGCTTTTCTAAATGTAAGCACATGGTTAGTTAGTGAATGTGTTTTCTGAACATGGCATTTTGTAACAATCAATTGGACACTGGTCCTGTATTGAATATGTATTTGAAGTAAAGATGGCATATGGTAAATAAGTGTAACAAAAGATAGAATATGTTAAGCACCATGTGAGAGATTCAGATAAAATACTTTTTGGTTCCATGGAGGACAAGAATATTTCTGGCTGAGCACTCAGGAAGGTCTTTTTCATTGAGGTGACATTTGGATTGGGCTTTAAATAATGTGTAGAATTTAGGTATGTAGCCTTAAGAAGTTGGGAGGGGTTGGAAGAGAAAAATGTGAAGAAAGGCACATAGATAAAAGGGTAGCTGATAGGTATTTAGTAAAAGTGGTGAGCAGTTCGGTTTTTGTTGCACATGGAGGGCAATGCACGGAATAATTAAGAAAGGAATGTGAAATCTTAAATGATACGTTAAGGATTTGGGAACTCGATAAACAGGGAATTTGATAAACACAGGTTTTGATGACAGGATTGGTGTAATATGATTTAAAAGGAATATTAATGGTAACAAAGAGTAATAATGCTCACGGCTCACCCTGTGACTGAAGTCAAGAAAATCTGCGGATGACACCAGTTGTTCCCGTGAGAAGTAAACAGCTTTGGTAAGGACAATGAGAGTAGAGAGAAAGGGAAAGATGAGACAGCGTTTATCTGAATAAGTAAATACAACTTATTAGATGCCTGGGGCAGAGACGAGGAAGACATCCAAGGTGACACCCACATTTCTGTTTTGTATCATAATCAGAAATGTGGAAGGCACAGAGGAAGAGCCGAGGCAGGTTTAAAAGGAAGGATGGGGGTGCCTGGGTAGCTAGGTCGTTTAAGCGGCCCACTCTTGATTTTGGCTCAGGTCATGATTCCAGAGTCCTGAGACCACTCCGCGTTGGGGCTCATGCCCAGCGTGGAGCCTATTTAGGATTCTCACTCTCCCTCTCCCGCTACCCCTCCACATTTACGCTCTCCCTCTTTAAAAATAAATAAGTAAGTAAATAAATAAATGTAGAATGGTGAACTCATAAAGGGATGTGTAGAGTTTCAAGAAATGGGGGGCACCTGGGTGGCTCAGTGGGTTACAGCCTCTGCCTTCAGCTCAGGTCATGATCCCAGGGTCCTGGGATTGAGCCTCGCATTGGGCTTTCTGCTCAGCAGGGAGCCTGCTTCCCCCCCCACCCCGCCCCCCGCCTACCTCTCTGCCTACTTGTGATCTCTCTCTCTCTGTCAAATAAATAAATAAAATCTTAAAAAAAAAACACACACAAACCTGTTTAAAAAAAAAAAAAAGAAAGAAAGAAAGAAAGAAATGGAAGCCCCAGGGGGCGCCTGGGTGGCTCAGTGGATTAAAGCCTCTGCCTTGGGCTCAGGTCATGATCTCAGGCTCCTGGGATGGAGCCCCACATCGGGCTCCTGCTCAGTGGGGAGCCTGCTTCCTCCTTCTCTCTCTCTGCCTGCCTCTCTGCCTGCTTGCAATCTCTACTGTCAAATAAATTAATAAAATCTTTAAAAAAATAAAATAAGAAAAGAAAAGAAATGGAAGCCCCAGGAAGAGATAAATTTGGGGGTTTTAGACACATGGTATGGGTTTAGAGAGAAAGGTCATCATTTGGAGTCTTGATTTGTGAGTAATCTGCATTAAGGGGATAAACTAACCCATGAGAGAAAACGAAATGATACAGCAGAGATTTGATGTCAAGAGAGAGAGCATAAATGAAATACTGGGGGTGGGGCAGGAGAGGGTGGTCAGTAATGCCAGGTATTTCAGGGAAAGCCACGGACGTGGGTAATACAAACAATCTCTCCAAAAATCCTACCTTTGTACATGGAGAATGAATCTCTTTTCATGTTTGTGACACCATCTTGTATACCTTACGTAATTTTCTCTCTCAGTTTAGAATTTGAGAAGTTTTCCATTGAGTCAATCAATAGTACTTGACTCTACTTTTGGAGTCAAAGGCTGTCTTGATTTCACTTACTTTGCAAATTGCCATGTATATCAGTGTCTATTGGTTATAAACACATAGAGCAAATATCTTAAAATTAATATTTTAAAGAATACCAAAAAAGTTTAATATTTTACGCAGATTATATTTTCTCTCATCATCTTATTGGGTATCCTATAACTATTTTTTTTTTCAAACTACTTCTTAATAGCACACTCATTTATAGGATCAAAACTGGGGTCAGAAACATGTGGAAAAGGGGTTTTGGCTTCCTGTGAGCTAGTGCTTGCTTTCTCAAAATCTAGGCTGGAGGGGCAAAATAAAGACCATGATTTCTTTTTTTAAAAATTATCATCCTCCCTGGCAAATGGGAATTTCTAGTTTTTCACACCTTTTTTTTTTTTTTTCTTTTGAGAGAGAGAGAGAGAGAGAGATTGAGAACCAGCAGGAAAGGGCAGAGAGAAGGAGAGAAAATCTTAAGTAAGCTCCATATGGAACCTGACATGGGACTCAATCTCACAGCCCTGAAATCGTGACCTGAGCTGAAATCAAGAATCTGACACTTAACTGACTGAGCCACTCAGGTGCCCCTTAGTTTTCCCAGCTTTTTAAAGCTTTCATGGACCTGAATTGACACTAGTTCTACTAAAAATACCATTGTTATAAAACAAATACAGTTTGCTGTAAATAATAATCTCTAGCCACATCTTTCAGGATTCTCAAATTAAGTACATCTGTCTAAAATATAGCACATCCTTTTCACCAGCCTGTTCTTTACATTGCATCTCCCATCTCTTGTGAACGGCAGTACTCTCCATTCTTTTGCCCAAGCTAAGAACCAGGAAGTTATTTTTAATCACCTTTCTCCTGCCCTCTAACTGTATTCAGTCAGCCCAGAAGTTCTATCAAATGTTTTGTCCTGATTCACTCTTCAATCTGTCAGCTACTTCTGTTCTCTTGCCTGCCACTAATTATACCTCCTCATTATTCTTTCTAACCATATTTATTGAGCATATTGCTTTGTGCTGGGCATTAGTCACATACTGGAGATAAAACAGTGAACAAGGAAGAATCAGTCCATGCCTTCATGTAACTTGCTGTCTGGTGAAGAAAACAGAAACCTATCAATCGGTGATAAGAATATTTAATTATTGATGATACAAATGTTCCAGAGAAAAAATACAGAGTACAGCAGGGGGAAAAATAAGGATAGTTTGTTTTTTGTTTTTTGTCTTTTTTTAAGAAAAAGAGAAGACTCTTAAGCTGAAAAGCTGTGACTTAGAGGATGAGTATTAGAGGATGAGTAGTAGTAAGACAAAGTGAAGAAGAAAAACGTTCAAGACTGGGGGGAACCTCGGAGCTTTACACTTGGAGTGAAACACTTGGAAGATCTGAGATCAGGATAGTTGGAGTAAAATGAGCAAACAAGGAAGATGAATGAACCAAAGCTGCAGTTGGGTTGAAGCCCTATCACGCCGGGTTCTTAGGTATAAGAACCACATACTTAATCTTCAAAATGGAAATATTTTTTAGTGAACAGGCAACGGGTGTTAACCTGGGAGTGTTATGGGAAAGCTTGACCATATGGTCACTCTCTCTAAAGTCATGTCAATGTTTTAGATTTTATCTTAAGAGAAAAGGAGAACGATTGAAAGGAATTAAGTAGGGGTGTGAATTTATCAGATTATTGTCTAAAATAACATTTCCTGTGACCACCCTCGCCCTCTCTGCCTACTTTTATTTTCCTGTTTCATTTTATTTCACAGCCTTTATCATTACCTGAATTTACATATTTGTTTGAGTGTTTTATTCTTTACTTCTTGAACTTAGGCTCTGTGAGGGCGGGGACTTTGTTTTATTAACTCTTTTATTCCAGCACCTAGAATTGTACATGACACATAGAGGCACTTTATAAATTGTGAAATTAATGGATCAGATTGCTTTTTCAAGACACTGTGGTTATTGCCTGAAGTGATCAGAAGATCTGAGAGTTGATAGCCAAAGATGGTGGTGCATGTAAGGAAGTTGATAGATGGAGAAATAGAGGTATATTTAGCATGAAGCAATGGTTTAAGTGTGGGTAGTTAAGGAAAATAAAGCATCAAAGATGACTCAGTCTTTCTAGAAAGAGCCACAGGGTGAATCTGAAGTGCCACTAGCTTAAATGCTTAGAGAAGGATTGTGAGGAGTGCAGGGGCTTCAGTCTTGCCTGCCTCTCTCAAGGACCCTGTGACATTGGGCAGGTTGTTCAATTTCTGCATGCCTTGGTTTCCTCATCTCTAAAATGGAGGGTAAGATTAATGCCTACTCTGCAGGCCATATTGTACAGATTTAATGAAAGAATGTATAAGACATTTAGAACAGTTCGTTGTACATAAAAAAAGTACTCAGTAGAAGTTAGTTACTGTGGGAGAGAGTAGAGGATACATAAAAAGGACAAAGGATCCGTTCAGTTTTGTAGTTGTTGAATTGTGGTTGCTGTGAGACAAATGGATATGCCAAGATGGCATTTGTAGTAAATGAATTTAGATCTCAGAAGACAGGCTGGGGTTAGAGATGGAAATCCCAGAGTCATCTGAATATGAGTAATTGAATTTATTAAGGGTGTGCAGAACTGAACTCCACAGGACACAAACACATCATGGTGAGTAAGGGAGATTGAGAAGGAGGGTCAAGAGAGTTATGGCAAAAGGCAGGGGCCAAGACGAGGAGCTATGCTGAGCTGTGTCAGTACTTTAACTGTGAGTGCGGGGAAGGTAACAGTCAGACCGCTCTCCCAGTTCAGGCAGCACACCTTGGTCACAGTGGTCTTTGTGAGACCCCGAGCTAATCTCATCTCACTTCCACTTAACATCTTTCAGTGAATTTCCTAATCGTTAAGTTCTGAATAGAATCTTCTTAGTCTGCCATTCCACATACTTCACATTCTTATTCAAATACACTTCTCTGGTCTTTTCTTTAGTACACATATGACACACATGGTCTTACCTGTAGGTGTTACACATGCTCTTTCATTTGCTTTGACTGCCTCTCCACCTACTGTCTATAAGGCCAATTGTGGGTAGCTGGCAGACCAAGCTCTAGGATTATTTCTTCAACTAAGTGGTACCTACAAGTTCCTTTTGTCTACCCCTGTGGTATCTCCTCTTTCTCCCCAGGAGAAACCCTACCACTAGGTTGTATTTGTTCATTTTGTTCTGATTTGTTCCCTCAGGGCATGAACCCTGAAGGAATGCTGTGCTTTGTTTGGATCTTTGGTACCATGTGCAATGGTTGTCATAGTGCACACATCAAATATGTGTAGGATTAAAAAATGGTCAGGAAGTGGATCCCACTAACTTCTCACACTCCACCAAATCATTTCACAATTACTCAGACAATCCAGAAAAAGTTAGATATATGAAAGATCCTGGCTCAGAAGTATTATATTCAGATGATAGTCTGCTATATCCATAACAAATTCAGATAAACTAGGGGTGGGAAGAATTGGTCTATAGGGTTACTTCATGATTTGAAATGTCACAGAATTATTATAGAATCTGTAAATAACATTTTGTCATATCATAATTAGGAAGTTGGTTCATTTCTGAGTTTCTTTTAAGATTGATATATCATATATATCTTTGTTTATGTTGATTTAATTGTCAAGTGCTTACTTTATTCTAGCATTTCAACAAGTGATTTGAAGGTGGAAAACACAATCCTCGTATTTTTGATATATTTTGGGGTGATATGAAAGACATAAAAGGTAGGGAATTAGAGGCTTCAAATAGCTTTTTACTCCTGGAAGATGAGTTTCACTTTACTATTTGGCTTTGAAATAATCTGTGTAGGGGTATTACTTCACTGCTTTGTGGAACACTTGGATTTTCCTAAATGAACTGAGTAGCTACTTTCGATTGTCTAATTTATCCCATCTATCCTTTATTTTTTTTATTATGTTCAGTTAGCCAACATATAGTACATCATTAGTTTTCGATGTAGTGTTCAACGATTTATTCGTTGTGTGTAACACCCAGTGCTCATCACAACATGTGCCCTCTTTAATACTCACCACCAAGTTACCCCATCCCCTCATCCTTCCCTTCTGTAACCCTGTTTGTCTCACTGAGTACAACGACTCTCTTGGTTTTTCTCCCTCTCTGATTTCTTCCCATTCAGATTTCCTCCCCTTCCCCTGTGGTCCTCCATGCTATTCCTTATGTTCCGCATATGAGTGAGACTGTATGATAATTGTCTTTCTCTGCTTGACTTACTTCACTTGGCATAATCCCCTCCAGTTCCATCCATGTCAATGCAAATGGTAGATATTCATCCTTTCTGATGGCTGAGTAATATTCTAGTGTATTTATGGACCACATCTTCTCCCCTCTAAAATTTATATTTTTGGCTATGGATTTGCTCCGTTAGAAACAGCATTTAGATCTTTTGTTGAAGACAAGAAGACAGGTATACTCCTCATTTTCAAGGACATCACTTCAGGTTTAATAAGTAGAAGAGTATAATGGTCAAAAACTATGGTTTTATATGTGAGACATGACAACATCAGCCATCCAGTCAAACCGGGAATTTTCTTATATCATCCAAAGTGACCCATTTTTGGAGAAGAATGAGTGAAAGCAATGGTTGACTTTTCTTACACTGGAGTCTAGTCCAAATTCTGGCTCAGAAGTTTCTTATCTGAAGATCATCAGATAATGATGAGTCATTATCATTATAATGATCAGTGCCCATGATGACATTCAGGGTTCTGTGCCTGGAAATGGTACACATTTGGTGGCAACACGTTTATTATTGTTAATCCTGGGAGGTGATGAGATTACTGGGAAAAAATAATATTCTGAAGTGGTATCATTTTGTCAGGAAGAAATAGGTAATTCTGGTAACTGGATTTGCTGAAGTTTATAAATCTTTTCCCATCCACTTCATTCATCTATTAAAAAAAGATGTTATTAGTTTTGAAGCCTAATTCTAGCCATACTGGTGGACAGAGAGTTATCCGCCTTGACTCAGGTTGGCTTTTTTATATGTTTCTTGATAGTTGGAACAATTATGCAGCTTCATTCTTGAAGTGGAATCTTACATAAACTGTTTTGCTTTTGCTATGTTTTCATGAAATGGAAGAATGAGAAATAATGTGTAACCAAAATGATACATACAAAATATATACTGTAAGGGAGATACCTCGAAGCAAATGATCTCAAAATAGTATACTTTCCCATCAAAATCAAAATTTAAATCCATGGCTTTTAAAAAAAAATGTATGATTTTCCTGACTTCCGCATACATAATTAAGTTGATACAGCATTTTTCAGGTCTGTGTGGTATTTTAAAAATTTGAAACTTTTTTTACAAGAGAACCAGAAGATTTGTAGTGGTCTGTGTATTTGATTCAAATAGCAATGGATTTATTTTAGAGGTATATGAGGCATACTAACAAATTACCTAAAACTTCTTCTTTTTTACATCTACAAACTATTATCAGTGATATTGGCAGCTCATTTCATCTAGAAGCAAAAATATTTGTCTGATTGAAAAGCTATCAGGCAAATTTGAATGTTTCCAGCAAGAATGATGAGTTACTGGCTAAAGTAAATAATTTTAAAATTGCTTTAGCATTGCCCAAACGCAAGGTTACTGGCTATGAGAATATGAATAGGTGTGTTGAATAGATAATGATGTGAAAAATGTGAGAATATTTATATTTAAATGAAAAAATCCATGGAAGAATCCAGATGCTTGATAACTTACTAAATGAATTTGTTATCAATACCGGTCCCTAAACCACTAATGAGAAATGTCTCTTAAGATTTAAAATTGTGTAAATGCTTTGTACCTAAAACTGATGGGAGTAATTGGTAAACTGCTTAATCAAGTCCCACTTGGAAGTGAATGGGAACTGCAGGGTAGAAAATGTAGGCTGGGTAAGTAACCCAACAAGTCAGCAGAGTTCTCTTTACAGAAAGAAACAAAGATAGCAGTAATTAATGACCCTGACTCTGTGCCAAAAAAGCTTTCTTCTGACAACTCCAACTTAATTAAAACTTAAGACATTTCAATGGCCTCCAAAGCCCCTGATGGGGTGAACTCTTGCAGACTCGTGAGAAAATTTTGTAAATTAAAGGAAAAGATGTGTGTTACCACTAGTGCCATGACTCTAATCCCTGACAGTCAAAGAATCTATTTAGCCCAAGCCTTTTCTTTTAACCGGCTCACACCTGCAGGCTTCCTGGCACTTCCTCTGCCCCAGAGAAGGCAGTTTTTGTGTTTTACGGAAGATCAGATAATAGGAGCCTTGCTGTTCCTTTTGTTTTTGTGCATTGTTCATTAGCCTGTGAGTGTTACAGGCACACTTGATATGCTTGGCTGGCTCGGAGCAGAGCATCGCCTGAAATCTTTAGGTGGTGCAAACACAGGGTGAAGATGGGTTGGCGGAAAAAGTGAGTTTTTTTTTTTTTTTAAATGTGAAAGTGGCTCAAATTAAAACTCACAGTTGATGGGGCAGCCTGAATGGCTGTGGCCTGCTGTTCTTAACACAGAGGAGTGACAAGAAACGAGGTTCTGTGCTAGACAGTGTAGTTCTGAGACACAAGGAAATGCGTTGTTAAACAGCCCTTGCTCCTTTCATTGGTGCCATTTTTAATTCCCTTGAATCAACAAGCCTACAGATTCCCAGTAGGTATGGAAAGAAGGTATACTGGGCCATAAAGAAACTCGCATGGTGATTTATTTATCCATAAATATACAGAAGACTGGAATCTTAGAAATGATCTTGGTCAAATACCAATCGGGGTGAATGGCTACTCAATTTACATGAGAAAAAAAAAAAAAGAGTGCAATTTCTCCTCCCCTCGCTTCTGGAAAGTGTTTTGGTGTGTTATAATAGCAAATACCACCCACCCCCACTCATTCTCTCTCTCTCTCTCTCTCTCTCTCTCTCTCTCACACACACACACACACACACACACACACACACACACACACACACTTCCTGTGGCCTCAGGCAAATCTAGGACTGGAGAGGGTCCATTCCTGGATTGTCTCTTCCCTTTTGGACCTGACTTGAGGCTGCTGTGTTTGAAGGGCACAGAAATGTTCCTGTTTAGATCCAGGCTTGGGTATCTTTTTAAGTGTCCATACTAAGGAAAGAAAAGCTTGTCTTCAGGTATTCAAGAATCTCATCTTTGACTCTTTCAGGTTTGCTGAGGTAAATGACGTAGCATTTGTTTTCGCAGGTGATGAACCATAACTTGCATGAGCTATCCTGGTTTCTTTCTCTGGGACTGGGGATGATCAGAATCTTAACCTTTTACAAAAATTTGGGGGAATGATACTTTACAACAGAATGTCACTTCCCTTGATTAAAAAAGAATACAAAAACTTCTGTCCATGAATGATAGCCAAACA
>NW_019154133.1:7031303-7046303 GCF_002288905.1 Enhydra lutris kenyoni | reverse complement strand
TAAGAATGTTAACCTTCAGATGAATTCCATAAAGTATATTGAGTGTAGCTTAACATGTTTGATTTCAGACATCACCAATAGTAATCAGATAGGGATTTCAGAAAACAATTTATTCCATTTCAATGGAATTTCCATTTTGCTAGCTGTAATCTCAAATATGTAAATGGTAGCCAAAGCTGGATATGATGCTTCAGTTAAGAATTTTTTTTTTTTTTTTGCCCGTTGTTTCTTCTAGCATCTTCTTGCCAAATCTTCTGGAGCGCTTGTAATTTCCTCTGTACAGAGCCCAACAGGCTCATCAGCAGCAGAAGGTAAACATAATAGATGTGAGGAATTTCTGGAGATTTATGAGGTTTAGTTTTTTTGAAATGTACACTCTGTCTGGCTATGCTGGTGCACGGCCACATGTGGACTCTATGAATTGAAAATGTTATAAATGGGGCATCACTTACCCCTTGTTAAGAACAAGGTTTAGGAACAAAAGATGTTTTCTGTGAGAGTATTTAAAGATTACTGGCTTCTGAATTATAGCAATGCAGTGGAGATGAAAAGAAATAATGAATACTTTAAACCTTAAATTTTTAATCTTGGAATTTTATATGGATTCATTTTCCCTTGGTTTAAACATATTAAATTTTTATCTTTCTGTGCCTTCTTACACTTTTCTGCTTCCCATTTATAAGACTGGGAAAAAACTGGATATCTGTACGAAACATCCCAACAATATCAGACAACTTTTGATGAAGACTATTGACATTGCTGACATTTGGCATGATGTACTGCCAAAAAGGAAATTAAAAAGTACAAGCCATTATCCTAAAGACCATCTGCTTATGAAAATAGTTAATTTCACATCACTTTGTTGAGCACAAAAATGACCCCTGGTGAAGGACAGAACATGCCTCTCTCATAATCATGATCATTTCATTGCTTGTTAAAACGATCCTTTAACTTCTTCAGGGACTTTATTGATATTAATTAATGAGCTTTAATGCTATAAACATCTCAAACACGAGAGTGCAGGTTATCTTCTGTTTTAGGCATTTGTCTACCTCTTTTCTTTTACATGTGTCTTGCTGGAAGAGGTTAGCACAGCATTAGAAGTGTGCAGAAAATCCTCTTGTTCCTGCCTTTGTTTACCAGTAGGGTTGCCTGATGGAAGGGCTTATAATCATGGATGCAATTTTGTCTTGGCCTCGCAAAATGGCATCGTTTTCAAGGACTTACATAAATGATAGCATGGCTCTCATGGAGATAATTCTGACTAGCAACATCACTTTAACCCGAATCACCTTGCACAGAGTGTTGGAAAAAGGGGAGAAGGTAGTCTTTTATCAAAGGCACGTTTTAATGAAAGCTCACCTGACTTTGGAGATGAGCAGCATTTGAAGTGTTGTTGCACGATGGCTTTAAAATCTAAAGAAATTTTGCTTGGTTGCCTCATGATTTTGTTCCTCGTGAATGCTGGTGCTTCCAGCCTTAGCTCAAGTGTTAAAATTGAAATGCCTACCACATGAATATGAACTTTAGGAGAATATCTGATCCTAGTGTTGTTTTCGTTCTTCCTTTTTTAAAATACTGGTTTCTTTGTATCCCTCCCCATTTGCGGTGAGGCCAGACTAAGACTGGGGAAAAGTAAATGTTTTATTTTGCTGCATTCTTGTGTAATGTATATAAAATATGTGTGTACCTTAAAAGCATTATGGTATCTTTGAGAACAATAGTAAAGGTAACATACTTCAAAAAAGAGTGTAAAATAGCCCTCATTGGAAAATAACATTAATTATTAATGAAACGAAGATATTGCCTTGAAATGAAGACTGGCTTTTGTTTAGTTTTGTGACATTTTGAAACAAAGTAAATAATGACTTTTTTTTTCCCTCTAACCCAGTTCACATGGGGTTTCCAACCCCCCAACATGCTAAATACAAATATGTTAAAAAATCTTAAACAAATTAAGCTATTTGCTAGTTCCTATTTTTGTAAGCCTTATGTGTATTTCTCATCTGTGGTTATCTTGGAGGCAGGATTACTGCCTAGCGATTCCCTCTTGTCTGTGAAAATAATTTATAGAAGGTGAAGTAGTACAATGGTATTAATCCAACTTTTTAAAATAACCAGTCTCCTATGCATACAATATTTGTGTTATTGTCTGTGCAGGAGTTTCTTTTTCTAGAAACATTCTTTATCTACCAAATTTCTTTTTTGACAAATGATATTGGATTACCAGATCACAGCTGTGTATGCCTGTTGATGTATTGCTATAGGATTGATAATTCATAAAAGCCCAGCTCTATTTGGGGGTTAAATTTTCTTTAGATATGAGAAAATAAGGCTGCCTGCTAGATTTTTTTTTTTTTTCATTTCTGTTATCTAAGTTTTACCAGGTTTAGGCTAGTTATTGACTCAGTAAATGTAAAAAAAAAAAAAAAAAATGTTGATACACTGTCAATATTAATGTAGATGTCAGACCAACACCGGTCCCTAATGTATGTAAGAGCAAGTATTTTTTACCTTGATACAGAAAGGCAGTCATGTGTGAGATTTAATATACATCCTAATCTGTCTTGTCATTGCTCTAGCCATGGGTGATGTGCTAATGTGTGGTCCGCCATTTTCTTTTTCTTCTTACACAATGGAATAGATACCCATGAATGACAGTCAAGCTCCACTCTGTAATTATTTTGAGGACAGTTAGAAACTCCGCAGGGTTACCTTTAGACTTAAAGTCTTTGACTTATTTAAATATCCAAGCAACATGTAATTAACAAAGACAAGCATCTTTTGAAGGTCCATTCTTAACCATACTGAAAATTATTCTCCCCAAAATAAAAAATCATTCTTAAAACATGTTTGTTATGTTTAAGTACAGTAAAATACTGAATTAGCTTTAGTTTATACTTTACCCCAAGATTATCAGCCCCTTAATGGAATATGCCAATACATTTCTAAGTAGGTTACCTTATATTTTTTTTTTCTTGATCACAGCTGGTATCATTAAAAGGACAAAGTTCAACAAAATAAGATAGAAGATATGTAACCTACAGTTAATATCAGTTAGATCTCTTTGTTTCTAATAAATGCAAATATTGAAATTTGGTACTACTATTTATTCTAGGTTATATTTTACGAAATACTAAATATTCTAAAAAGGGAGTCTGAACAAACATAATTTTTAATCATCAGGATCAAAAAATAATTTTATTTACATCAAATTACAATATAAGCTCTCTCTCTTCAGAGTAATATTGTATAATGAAGAAAATTATGTTTGTGAGACCATACCATAATGGATCAAATTAATTTTATTTATATGAGCATCAATATAATTGAAAATCGGTATATTAATGAAAATTCTTTTATGACATTCTAGATGTTTTGAACATACTCCTTAAATGTCCGCAGAAGCTAGAGTAGCACTGTGTATCCTGATTCTATAATGGGAACTAAAAGCACTGGTAAACATTTAGCTATAGATATTTGCTAGAAAATATTACCTTAGAAATAAGCTAATTTGGAAAGGAAAAAAATTCCCCTATTTTTAGCATAAATGTTATAAATTTTCCTTCCTACTTAAGTTTCCTACAAATGGCTCTTCTTTTCTGAGAATAGCAATATAAATGCTAAATTGCTACCTTATGTTTTCTTTGGATAGGTTTGTGACCACTGACAGTTATAATTTACAAAAATTACAATGATTATGGACATTAACATACTTGACAGTGGCTATTATTTTTATTTGAAATACAAAGAATTTCAGTGGATACTGGACATTAAGACCTTGCCTATAGATGCCAAGTGAGGTAGAGAATTGACACAATTGTTCAGAGTTTAGACTAAGGTGACATATTTTTCTCAATGATACAGATAGTTCAGAAGCAAGTGGTTGTTTAGCTCGAACGTTCTCTTGTTTCTTTGCGTATGCGCTCTGTCACTAAACTGGTTATCTATTGCCAGTATATCAATTCAGACTTTGACTTGAAAGCTGAATTGGTGAGAATAATAACAAAAAGCAAATATATGTTTGTTTTTGATTCCTTCAACTCAGTTGATTCTTTAACATCTCTATATTCAGGTTCTGATATTACCACTATTTTATAGATAAGGAAGCTGAGGCTGAGAGGGGTCATCTATTGATAAGTTTGCATAGCTCCATTCTCCTGGTAATGTAGCTGGGGTTTGAAAAACATGCGAAATCAGAATCCATGCTTTTAACTGTACCCTGGAAAGTAATACTCTATAGGGAAAAAAAACAGACATTTTGAGACAGAACGTAAAATAGAAATCTGTTCCATGATAATCTAATCCCTTACTATTTGCAGTCAATAACCAAATGCTGTTTGTTATTCTCTTCTTCCTTTTCCTCCACTATCATTCTCCCGTGCGAAAACTACTAGCCACAATAAGGGTAGTTTCATATGGACACTTGATGTGAAGTCTGACATTGGGAATCATGAATTTTACCTTTTGAACATTTTGGATAAAGAAATAATGTGAGCCTTACACGTGTAATTCAGTGGAATTTTACTGAGGGTATTAGCTTTGATAAGACACAAACAACTCTAGATAATGTGGGATAGTATGTAGAAGACACATTAATTCTATCAAGTTTTGAAAATATTGACATTTTAAGAGTGATGTCTTTTAGAATCCATAGTGTATACAAGGCTTTGTTTTAATATCTCCTGGTAACTAAGCTCTAAAAAAATAAGAAACATAAAAAATAATATCCTATCACTCATAAGCTAAATTTTTATGCGACATATAATTGTTTTATTGTTGCAAAAAGTGAGAGAGAAAAAAATCTGAATAATTGAATTCCCATAGATGAAATTTTGAACAGGTATCACTTATTTAAATTTGAAAATCTGAAATGCTGTGGCAAGACGATGTCATTGTTCATAAAACTTTTGAGGGTGGGAGGTTCAGGGCTGTTCATTCACCATGATGAAGAAAAGTCAAAGCATGGGATTTATGGGCAGCAACCAGTCATAGAGTGATTGCTGTCATTTTCTGGGAAGATAAATGACCAACATATTTATTTACTATAGGTGGATAGTCAAAATCTGTTAGCTCAGGGTTATACAACCTCTTTTCTGGTAAATAGCATAATCATCAAGCACACTATATATCCCCCATTTTAACTGTTTTGTATCATTTTTGATTCAGCAAAAATTTCATGACTTCTTATTGGCTTACTATTGGGTGAGGCCCCAACAAAAAATGTCTTGGTATTTGAGGAGTTTAAGGAGAAACTAAATGTTCTAAGGTGGGTAAAAACAGGGCTATGAGAACCCAAACAAGGTAGCAGATACATAAATCTAAAACAAAATGGAAGACATACAGGATGAGAGAGGCTTGAAATATGGGTAGAATTTCAACAGGAGAAGAAGGAAGTGGTTGGGTAATGATAGTTCAGATGAAATAAAACATGGTAAGCAAAGACTCCAAGCTTGAAAACCACAGGGTATGTTGGAGAGGTCAGTGGTGTAGTTTGGCTGAGACGAAGAGTAAATGATTAAAAAGCAAGACTGGAAAATATGACTGAAAGCATGAGCCAGGCTTAGAAAAAGGTAACTAATGATTGCTACTAATAATGAAGAGGATATTGATGATAGCAGACTTTACTAAATAATGTATATATCCAGTCTCTATTTTAACAACTTTCCACATAAAAACTCAGTTATTTATCACAGTAATGATAAACAAGTGATACCATTATATTCCCTATTTTACAAATAAGGACATTGAAGTTACCTTCAAGCTAAATAACTTGCCCAAGTTTACACTGGTAGTGACTGTTGTTAGAGAGCGGGGGTGGGGAATAATAAACAGTTTAGAATCTTATTATTAAGAGAAGACATTAGGTTGAACAGTAACATAATCTTCCCTAGTTGGGAAACCTTTCTTGCTTCTTTCCTAACATGAACTGCGTTCTCATGCTCTTCTCATATTGTTCACTTATGTTGTGCATATTTCCAGAAGCACCTCTTTCTTTAAAAATCCTTTGAATCTTTTAATAGCCTAGCCTTCACTCCCCATTCCTCAAAACTGTAATCTGTATTGATATATAGCCCTCATCAGTGATCTTCTGTAGCCCTTGCTGTATGATACAACTTAGCACTCAATTACATACTGAGTTTTGTTCATGATTATTAATTCATCTATTCTAGTCTTGCCTCTTGGCTCTCAGTCTAGATTCCAATATCGTTGAATATGTCTCCAGCTTCCAATATATCTTCCATGGAGTCCAATTTATAGTAGGGGCTCTGGTGGATTAGCACTAATGGTTGCTGGGTAGTTCTGGTCAAGTACACCTTGGACAGTGAAGGGCCCTTTTGGGGTAGAAGAAGTCATGGCAGCTGACTAGTTGAAATTGAATTTCTCTCAAATCAGTGTGGCTCAAAATCATTTAGCAGATCTATAGATCAAAGTAAATAATCTCATTTGGTTACCAAGAGCCAAGTTTTTGGTTCTTTGTATACAAAGGAAAATGTGAAATATCCACCATGAGGTTCTGGGGTTTGGTCCATACTAGGTAAATCGTTTAACCTGATCCCTATTACTGTACTGCTTATTTTTGATAGAACTGATAGAATTGATTATTTTAGCATGCTGTCAACATTAACCTATCAACATTGATTAAATTGGACACTCCAATAAAATAATTCGTGAAGGGGCGCCTGGGTGGCTCAGTGGGTTAAAGCCTCTGCCTTCAGCTCAGGTCATGATCCCAGGGTCCTGGGATCGAGCCCCGCATCTGGCTCTCTGCTCGGCGGGGAGCCTGCTTCCTCCTCTCTCTCTGCCTGCCTCTCTGCCTCCTTGTGATTTCTGTCTGTCAAATAAATAAATAAATCTTTAAAAAAAAAAATTCGTGAAAACATTTATTTCACACCAATGTGTTATTTTGTGTTCTACAAACTTTATGATCAAAGTATTTATTTATCATTATGTGGGCAGACAATGAAATCAGCTGGCTTGATATTAAATGACTCCCATTATTGCATAGCTGCTGGTTCATGTTAGATTAAACTGACACATGATTGTAAAAGTCCTCAGAAGAGCAATCAAGTGTTTTGGCCAAAATCCACTCCTGGATGGGAAGGAATTAATATCAAAGAGCACACCAAGAGACTGTTTTGACTATCTGCAAGATGGTAAACAAGCATTTTGGCTAAATTCCGTCTCTTGATTATGACATAATAGAACAATTTGAAAGAAACATTTGTGTGAAGTGCTCTAATGGGGAATCATACAGCAAAATTACTAAGGATAATGAGTGAGCCTTAGACTGTATCTGTGTTGCACAAAACCAGTATTTTGTCAGGAAATAAACATGTGCATATCATGGTAGGCAATTGTTTTTAGCTTCCTGCATTAATAAAGATAACAGAATCTCATTTTCACTTTGTGCTATGAAGACAGTACATTTAACATTTAACCAGTTTAAATTGATTTATGCAGTCAAAGTAAGCATTTCAAGACCAACACAGATCCATGGGTCAGAATCATCTAGTTTATTCATCCCCATTAATCAAATTAGCTAGATAATTACCAAATCTCCATTTCAATTTGTAAATTTGAGATCTGATTTATCTTGATTTTTTGTATAGGGTTTTAAAAGTTTAATTTCTGTGCTATTAATGTAACTGAAAAATAGTGTTAAATTATTTTAGAAATGAGGGACTATTCCATTAGTGTCTTTGTAGTCTGTCATATAAATATGTAAATATGTCCATATGCATTTAGAAAAATAAGTTTTCAAATTCTAATGTACAACTGCATCTTCTAGACATTGCAGTTTACTATATAAAAAGGCATTTGGATTTCACTAAGAATGTATAATATTTGCTTGACTGTTTCAGATTTGATTTCATATGACGTGACAATGTCTCAAAATTTTCTTCCCCATTACTATATAACTTATGTCAAAATATGAGTTGTACTATTGATGCTTATCTATTTTTGCTATTGAAAAGCCTTGAAAAGTTGTTCTATATATCTGGATGTATTTTATAAGTTATTATATATAATTAAATGGTTGAGAAAGCAAAACTTACAATAAAAGTTGTCAAAGACTTTTTATAATATAATAATAATTTATTGATTGCTACTCTGTCAGACACCTGAAGTATATTAACTAATTTAACTTCGTCACAGACACGTTGAGGGAAAGTTATTATTGTCACTGATTTTCATCTTATGAAACAAAGGCACAAAGATTAAGTAATTAGACAAAGTCAGATAGTTGGGAAGTAATGGAATTAGGGTTTTTATCCAAAATAAGTTTGCATTCTTAGTTGTTATCAACTGTCACAATAATGAGTTATTTTGAAATGATATTATGAAAGGTTAACAACCCAAAGTACTCAAATATTTAAATTTTTTTTTAAAAAGCCTTAATTGGAAACATTGCATTTGTCCAAAATCGTTTATATAAGGAAAAAATAGCTTGAAGTAAAAACTTCAAACTAAAAACTAAAACTGAAAACTATAGCACTGACAATATTTAATTTACAAAGAATCAGGTTCAGTCTTCTGTAAAAGGAATTAATCTCAGTTTTGAAGTTCTGGGAACTTGTTGGACAACTATCATTAGTTATCTTTTTCTTGGCCAGTTTTTTTTTTTTTTTTTTTTTTTTTTTGACTATAAGGGGCAGCCCCATTTTAAATTCAGCAGCATAATTCCCAGGTTGGAATAATTCAGTTACAGAAGCTTGCTACCTTTTAGGTTCCCAGGGGCAAAGTTTGCATTTCCAAACAGCCTCCTGTGAGCACTGGAGGATGGATTACTGAGGTCAGCCTTGGTTGAGTAACAGCCACTCAACCAGAGAAGAATTTTTAAAGGGTTCAGGAGGCCTAAGTCTTATAGTTTTCTTTTTGGTTGATTCTTTCATACTACAATTTTCAAAGCAAAAATTTTCAGACAAGTTCTTTTACTTGGTATTTTATTCCCATTTGCTAAAACAAAGACAAGTCAGAAACAGATTGAAGATATGTTTGGTTGAAAATAGTACAAAAGATTCCCTACCTTTTCTTTGAGCAAAAATAAGTCTTTTCTTTTGTTACTCCTTGGAATATTTTTCAATCAATCAGGTATTTGCCTGAATTTCAAGAATCATGATAATTGTACTTTATAAATTCTCCCTTCACTTTTTGCACAGATTACCCTGGGCTGCTGAATCCATCCACATCCACTTTGGGTCTCCACTGAACACCTCCACAGCTTATGTGTGCCCTCGAACAGGAGGTGTTTCAAAGAGAACGATCAGTCTGATGTGTTTAAGTAAATTTTAGAGGAGATACTGTTATTCTTAATGTTTGAAAGTAAAAGGTTTGGGTTTTAATGTAGAAAACGGTTTACATAAATGAGGACATTTACATATGGCTCAATAGCATATGTATAAAGAAATTACCAGCACATTTTCATAACAATTTTGAGGACATATTTTTACGTCTGCAGAAATTTTTACTATATTTCAATGTTGGGACATTTGCTTTGTTGTAGAAAGTTAAACTTATTTAAAGAAGACCCAATGGTAGAGCAAAAAGGAAAAACTGCTTAGTACATAGAAACCCTGATTTTAACCTGTCTTAATATTAAGTGGAGAAAATCATCCACTATCTTAAGAGATTCTGTTTATCTAAATCATCTCCGACTTGTAGGATTTTAATGTCTACCTTTTAATTATATAACTATTAAAGCCTTTAACCCCACAGATATTTTCAAACTTGAATTGTATTTTTCCAAGTGATTTTGGTGTTTGGTTAAGAAGGTGCAGACCTTAAATATTCATCGGCCCTGGAAGAAGTTTTTAGAATTAACTACAAGTACTTTCCAAACTGAATGCTATCTGGCCCGAGCTCCGCTCTAGCCTCTGTGATTCCATCACAAACAGTGATTCTAACATGTAACAGCAACAAACAATCCTGAGATAAATACAATGTCAATTCACGCTGTGCAGGTGTGTGGCTGAGGAGAGGGAGGATAAGAGGAAAGCAAGGAATGTATTAATGCTAATAGACTTTACAGTTCCGAAGTAATTAGTAAGCTGCACAGGTGTCTATTAAAAGTAACTGACAATAAATCTGGGTTTCTCTTTTGAATATTGCTTTGGTTTCGCAAGTTCTGTGCCTCCAGGGGCAAATGAAAATTACTCCAAGATTAATTACCACCACGGCTCATTCTAAATACGAAATTTAACAGCGTTCTTTTTATTTGAATTTATTACTTGTGTTATCATTAATACAACCACTAATAAAGATTATGGTTTAATCATTCTGAAAGAACCCTGGACGAGATGGTACATTTCTTGGTGTAAAGAAGGTCCAGCATAGAGAGATCTTTCAGTAAACGGGTCTTTGGTTTGTCAGAAGCTATTTGTCCCAGGGTGTGCCTGATGCAGATTTGTTCTTCACAAGATTTGGGGAATGCTCAAGTTGTGAGGAGGTGTCCTCGTCTCTATCGTCTACTGTTTCCCTAAGTGGAGTAACTAATTGCAGGTAAACCTAGCCACAAAGTGACATTTCTCCTAGCTTCTCCATCTGCTCTTTTTTGACACCCCTGCCATTAACTGTCATTTTCCTTTAAATATACGGTGAATCTGAAAGGCCAGCTCTACATCACATCATTTCAGATTAGGGGCAGTTCCTTTGAGTTGAGTACTGTTTAGGTGTCAGGAAGAAGTCCCTGACCTCTCTGGAAGAACATTGCTGCGGGGCCTTAATTAGCACTGACTCCAGCCATTACTGAAGAGAGCACAAAGGAGAACACATCATTTTTCGACTTAGGAAGTTAGTGTCTGACCTAATAACTTGTCCAGACTCACAAGACACTGTAACCACACAATAACAATGGGCATTATTCCTCTGCTTCCGCCTCATGTGAAGCGTAGAATGAAGAGTAGAGTGAGAGGAATTACAGTTACCTCCCAAGGACCATTTTAGAGTTTCCTCGGCCTTTGATTAGGGATGAAGTAGTGATTGCCTTAAAAAAAAAAAAAATGTCGCAGGCATATAGATTTTTCTCAAATCTACGGACTTAACGATTATTTGAAATGATCCAGTGGTTGCCTGTATGTTTGCGTATTTGGTGATTTGTCAAACAATTTTTTTAAAAGAGAGTTTTTTTACTGCAAAAACAGTTTTTAGGAGAAAATAAAGGATTTCGATATTAAAAATCCCTACTTGATTTCAAATTGTAAACAAAGTGAAGTCTTCACTGCAAATAAATCTCTTTTTAAAAAAATAGACTCATTTTAAGAAACATACCTATATAGTTTTGCTTTCAGCCTTCTATAGTTACAATAGATGGGCTTTGGGGGTCATGATGGCTACTGTAAAAATGATTTCACTTTACCCACCTTTTCTAGGATCAGAAGCCCTACACAGTTTAGTTTGGTACATTTGCCTTTTTTTTGGTAGACTCACGTAAAAACACTATTAACAAGTAAAAGTCACTGTTGAAGTACATGCAGTCCACTTAAAATCAGTCCCCTGGCATAGGAGAACCTGACCTGATGCCCGCTAGAGCCTTCTTTTCTGAGTCATAAACATGACCAGCAGTTTAAGTATTTTACTGTTTTTATTTTAACACAACGCTTTCCTCTATTACAGTAACATCTCTGTTACTTCAACTACAAACACAACATTTCTAAGAGCTTAAAACTCAGCTACGAATAGTTATATGAAACTGGATTTGGCATGGGAAGACCCCGATTTTAGCACTTCTTTTATTAATTTTAATAATAGCTTTTTGAGTTGGAAATACATTTGCACTGTTTTAACTGGGAGGCTATAATGTCTTGCCATGATAAAAGATGAACACATGTATTTTCAAATTTTCAGCTGAAATATACCAAGAGTTTTTTGTTGAGATTGCTGTGTAGGCAGGTTTTAGTGTCAGATTCTAGTCTCAGAAGAGGTTCCCATACCTTTTACATATAAGAAGAGGTTCTCACATACAAGAAAATGTGCTCTGAAGAGTTTTCCTCATATATGGCCACAGGTTTCTGCTTCATAGCAGTGGATCTCCTTGTTGTTAAATTCAGAAGTTTGGCCTTTAGAACACATGGACAACAGTGAGATCAATTCAATAAACTCTTCCATATATACTAGATGGGAAAATCAAACTGGAAGATATTTTACAGAGGAGAGCATGATTGTTCTCCCTCTTTAGTCTTCACACTTCGCATCTTTTTATTTTTTTTTTTTGAACCAGATTTTTAGTGTAACCTAAGTATAAAACCATCCACTCAGAATTAAATGTACATTTGTAGTTCTACCTAAAAATAGTGTTTTATAAATATATTTTAGGTGATTATGTAACTATCCAAAGAAGAAATCCTACCAAACTTCTTCAAATCTCATTAAAATAGGAAGAGATGGACAAAGCTGCTGGTCTATCATTCTTCCTTTGTAGTGGACAAGTGGACAAATCAAGCCTGTCCTCAGGTGAAGTCCATCTCAGTAGACATTTCCATGATCCTGTGGTCTCTGGCCCAGCTGTCAGCCTGTGAGAAGAGATGTAAATACAAATTAGCTTTTTCCTCCCCTACCAATCATATAAACAGTCTCTTCTGGGCTGAGAGAAAATGAAAGACAAGATGCAACCCAGACATTCAGTTCATCATCCACTGTAATTACACCTGATAATAGGAGAACGAATTATCAAATAAAAACCAGTGGAAGTCTGAACTTGGAAATTAAACTCTTCTTTTCATTTAATAATGTGGGGAAAAAAGTAAAATAGCTTCCACAAGAAAGAAGAACTATTCATTTTAGGCCTTCTTGATCTTCACAATAAAAGTAATTCAGGTATTTAAATAAGTTCCACTTACTGTCCTCCAAATCTCCCCAGATTGTTGAAGCTTTGCTTATTTTGTTAGCTTTAAAGAGTATTGTTTAATTTTCATGGAATACACCCCATGGGCTATTCTGTTTTTAATTTTTTTATTATTTATTTATTTTTTATTATTATGTTCAATTAGCCAGCATATAATAATACATCATTAGTTTTTAATGTAGTGGTCAATGGTTCTTCATTTGCGTATAACACACTCAGTGCCCACGGGCTATTCTAAATACTGTTGTGAACACTGATAAACCTGACAGTACCATCACAAGTACTGAGAGCTTTCAAAAAGGAGGGATTCAAAGGATTGGGTTGTGGATCAGAAAAAGTCCTGGAGGGTTTTCTGCAAGGGCTCAAAGCAGGACATCGATGCACATGTATGTCGAGGATGTCAGGGAATGACTGGGGAGCCTAAATATGAACAGAGAGGTAGGGTGGGCAAGCATATCAACTGATTTGAGTAGAAACTTTTTATTGGGAAATAATGAAAATGATTTCAAAAAAGAAATTTTATAGAAATTATATCACTTTATATCACAGGTATGACGTAGGCGATTATCACATACATATTGTATTTGCAGAAATTATATCATTTTAAGAGTAGATATCGCTGATCTCTGTGTAAATATGTGTGTGTACACACATATATATTAAACCTTAATATGAATTGGAATTTTTCTCTGTACTTCAAGGGAGTTCATTTTCCAGAACACTCTCTAGGAGACCAATAAAATCTGTATTTTTGATCCTTTCTTGCAGACATACTGTCCGATAGGGACCAAGACCTACCTCTGGGGCTTTTGAATACATGCCGGGATTTGTCTTGTATTCTTAATTCCCATGATCCCACCGCTTTCAGCCGGGCTTTGGGGTGGGTGGTGAGGATGAGCAGCGGCGTGGTTAAACAAACACACCATAATACTTCAGTGGTAGAGTGCTGCCTGGAAGAACCAGAACCAACTGTAATTGTCTAACCACACTGCCCTGGAGAGTTTAAAAACCAGAACCCTGGGTAGGTCTGAAAACTTAAAGTATCCAATTTCTTATTTGTAACTTTTCAAAGAAGAGTTATTGCCACTCCTACTGATAATGTTTCCGTAACTAGGGAGAAGAAGGGCAGACTGTTTAACCACACTGTAAAGCATTATAAATATAGAGAGGTTGTTTTTCCTTTCCCCCTCATTTTCTGATTTCTCTTCCTATCCATTTTTTTCCTGACGACTCCCTGCATTGGTTCATTGAATGATTTCTAATAAAGGCTAGTATTTTCCAGGTCTAGGCAATGTATGGCTGTGTCTTGATAACCTTGGTGGCGGGGGGAAGATGGAGTCCCCTCCAGTTTAAAGTGGCTCTATCTAGGACTGTTTCATGAGGCAGAAACCAGAAACCGCTATGACCGCCGCATCTCTACCTTAGGCAGGCACCAAAAGATCAGCCAGGACAACTCTTTTTGCCATTTATTCAATCCACTTGTGTGTCTTCCGAATGTGGCTTGTCCTAGAAAGAGTATTAGTGGTTTCATACAATTTGCTCAGGTCCGGAAATTGAAAACTTGCTACTCTGTTGGGCCTAATGCATGAATTTGGAAATTACTTTGCCCAGACACAGTGTTGTGATTTCTTTAGGATATTATTGATCTCTCTGATAAATAAGCATTTTTAGAAAACCACTAAAATGAGACTCCATTTATATAACCCTAAGTTCATGACATAAACAATCCAGAATCTGGAAATGCAAAATAAACACAAAGCTTCCATTCTACATTCCAGCCTTAGTACTGGGTTTTCAATGATATTATGGGAAAAGATGGCAGATGAGCAACTCTTATTGTATATGTCATAATCTTAGTGTTTGTTTTTGACTATGAGCAGCGTCTTCTCTCAAAACTGTGGATTGCTTTTAAGAAACATCTAGTTTTAAACAATATTTAGTCAGCCTTTTTACTTACTTTAATCAACTTGTTCTGCTGAACAAGGTGTGGAATTGATAGCTGCTATTGATCGGATGTAGCATTACCTAATCTTCACTAAATGTAGGAAGCTTTTCAGATTTAGAAAGGTGGCAGAAAATGTCTAGTAATGATGCTGCTGGGAATTCGAGCTCAATACTGTGGTCAGTGTAAAAGTGATGTAACTATAAGAGGTATT
>NW_019154133.1:6971303-7026303 GCF_002288905.1 Enhydra lutris kenyoni | reverse complement strand
TATTTTTATACCATGAGGACAGCCACTTTCAAGTTGTTGTTTGTTTTTTAAGGATCAATAATGCTTTTCAAAAGATATATAAGAACAGAGCAACATTCCCCACAAACTTACTCCTACCTTTACATTGAAATGTAAATACCTTTATTATGTAAGTGAAAGTAATGAGGAATTCTTTATATTGACAGATACTTATTTAAATTTCAGGTCCCAGACCACAGGACAAGGCCAAAAAAGGCTTTTGTATCCTTTTAGTGGCTCTGAGACTGAAAAGTATGGTATTTTCTATGATAGCACATTTTTCACTTAATTCCTGTCAGTGCACTTGCCCGGTCAACCAACAGTAAGCAATATTCGTCTAACTGTAAAGGCACAAATTTAAAGTATTTATGAGCAAGGGAAATCCCTCTATCTAGTACTGAAACCAAAATTTTCAGACTTTTGGAAGAATGTGTGAATCAATATTTGCGTGTGTGTGTTCGCGTGTGTGTGTGTGTACGCACATGAGCAGTGGAGTGAAGAGGGTCACTGATAGAATTCAGAAGTTCATTTCATGTTGAAAAATTAGTATTACTTTTTTTTTTTCAAGTAAAATAGCCAGGGCTTTGAGATTTGTCTTTATAAAATGCAGCTGTACAATTAAGGTAGCTATACGTCCTTGAAAATAGTTATTTATACTAATTATTCCTAAGTGGCCCCCAAATAGGCCTTTTGTTGTTGTTGTTTGTTACAGCATGAATCATGGTCCAGAGGTGACTGCCTAAGAGTCCTGGAAGATAACAGAATAGTTAATGCTCTCAAAATGTCCAGTGTGTGTGTCTATCTTCAGTCGCATTACTTCTAAAAAAGAAGTATAAAGGATCTCTAGTGATTGCATACTTATTTTTATACTTCTTAGTTTGGGAAATATTTGATTCAATATATGCCACAGTTTCAGAACCAGAAGTCGATATAAGAGGAAAAATAAACAAGAATCCTATAAATTACACACCCCCGAATCATTGGAAATATCTTTGCCCCATTATGTTCATTTCATTGTCAAAACTCATTTTGACAACATACGATGAAAAGACAGGATGTCATTTGCATGAAGAAATCAATAATAATGTATATTTTATATTCACATTCTAACTACACAAAATTGATTTACACCAGATTTAGAAATACTTCTATTGTAACATTTGATCATAATTCAAATATAGAATTCTTGCATTAAGCCCAGTAATTTCTTTAAATGTCTGAAAAAATACTCATCTGAAAATGAAACAAGGAATCTGAGATGGTTTCCCTTTGATGTTTCCAAAATAGTAGAAAATATTCAAATGCCTGATCCATGCCATGATAAAATATTATTTCATGAAAGGAAGCCTGTAGCTTTGTAGCTGTGTAAAGTCATGATTGATTTAACATCAGGTAATTTGTGAAGTTATGAAACTAATAGAAGCAACATGGGTAAAGCAATCAAGACTTTTTTTTTTTTTTTTTTACCACAGGGTTGAGTGCAACATAGTGCCCCAAATTTACTTTTTAAGTATGAGTCGTTTTAATTTGTAATCTGAAAGCTGTATATGACAATGGATAGTTAATAACTTCTGGATTTTTAATAAGAGAAATGTTTGAATAGCTGAATAGTTATTGAATATTTTTCAAGATAGGAGGCCTAACCTATTAAGGAATCAAGGCTTTTAGTGAGTCACATAAATACCAGGAAAGAAATATTTCCATTTAAAACAAAGTATCCTTCCTGATTCCATAGACAAACCCACATTCTGAAGGGGTTGGGGGCGGGAAATTAGCCTCTCCCCTGGTTTGTCAAACATATGCCTTTAAATGGGATACCTGAATTTTCAGAATTCGCCCTGACCCTTCAGAATCACTCCACGGACCTGGAAACTTCTCCAAGTGCAGTTCATTAACATGGAAAATACAAATTAATTAATTAAGTGTGTTGATTTGGGGTTACCTTTAAATATTTATTTATTTAACCAGTCCACAGCAAGGTTTAAAGTCGGATTAGGTGAGGTGAGAGGTCGCGGAGAAATTCCACAGCTGCATGTGTGGAGAACGGTCCCCGCCTCCTGTCGGGAGAGCCCTGGAAAGTGAACTGTTGCTGTGTTGTTCACTCACTCGATCAGATCGAAGCCCAGCTCAATAGCATTAAACTAGCCCCCATTTGAGAGATTTGTCTTACAAAACCCTGAAAACTGCTCTGAACATGCATACATTGATTTTGTTGCTGGATCTCCTGAGCTTTGATGAAAAGGCAGGCTCCACATGCAGGTGGAAGGGGTTTACCTCTTCAATATTAAAAAGAAAAGATTAAGGATTTCTGTTCTACTAAGGCTGAACTAATCAGTGGCATGCGAAGGTAAGAAAGTAGGCCTCGTGCCTAACTCCACCCAATTTTTCGGCAGTGGAACAAGAAGTTAAAAATCCCTCGTGTGACCTCCTCTGTGGTGAAGCTGACCGTTAGTCCATTTTACATAGTTAGTCAAATGGCTTTGTGGCATGTGACCACATTTGGTTCCCGTATTTTTACAAAAGATCGTTACCGACTTGATTAAGGGATATTCGCTTCAGTTATGATATTGAAAATGAGGATGTTGTAAAGGATAAAGGAAAAACATCTAAAGGAAATCAGATCATGAGAGACTACATAATTTAGTATTCACTGAAGCTGTACAGCCATTCTGTGTTTTTGATAGGTACGATAAGCCTATTACATTTACTTCCATTAAGGTAGAAAAAATATGATTTTCATAAATTTCTGGCTCTTTCTCTACAGAACAAGAATTATCATTTGAGCTCAGCAAAGAATACTTGGCATTTGTCCTTGGTGTGAACAACGCTTACACTTTTCTTTTATTCTAGTCAAAGATTACATGAAACTTTACTCTTTTTTAAAAAACATCAGAGGATTACAGTGTCTTTAGATAGTTTGCACACATCATTTCTCAGCAGGGAATTTCAGAATGAAATGAATGCACCTCTACTCCAGGAGAACAATTTTACACCCTGTAGCACTAATTCCTGTAATTATTTGTGTCCGTCTTAGCCATGATTTGGGTAAAGTGATATGAAACCTTTCTGAAATTATGGTGTAAGTAAGCCTTCGGGGGGGAAGACAAGGTTTAAATAAACTAACCATGCTGTGAGATTTCATATATTGCAAGATATCTGAAAATCTAACAAATTTATCTCGAATCAAGTCTTATCAAGCATGTCTTTGATCTATTGTAAAAAATACAATAATGATCCTGAAACAAGCACTACAGAGGCAGATCAAGCTGGATAAGAGAATTTCAGAAATTAGATAACATTCATTTTCCATCATTTATAGAAACCACTTGGTTTGCCTTTTAGGCATATGTTGTCTGCACTTTCTCATGACTCACTCAGTGTGGCTGATCATGTTCAAGGAGATCTTCTTTTCTATCACTGCTAAATGACAGCATCCCACTCAAATAACATGTAGTGTGATCATCCAAAAGACAAGATTCCTAGCTCCAAACCATTTAATGTCTTATGTCATTAAGATGATAAGGAGCGAACTCTGGGAGAAAATCAGATGCCCCCACCCCCCATTGGAAATTCCTGAGATCTGACTGGTGAACTGCAGGTGTAGACTCAGAGTTGTGCATCCTGAGGTAGTCAACATTCCTCAAAGCCTACTGTGAGAATAGTCCAGTATATTAAAATCATTTTGGTTGTAGATAAAAATAAGATTTAAAACAAAAAAGAAATCTTTAGCAAACAGTTTTTTGGGAGACATAAAAGTGGCACGAGAACTCATTTTACAGGACAGAGCAGATATTTTAGCTAGGTCCCCCGAACACGTATTTTAGTTACTATCAAACTTGTTTTTAATGATAGAAGTGGTAGTTTGTAACTCTCAAGAGTGTGAGAACTCAACTTTTAGTTATTTTTGTTACATGGTTTTATGGCTTGCTAATTAAAATATTTCTTTTTACCCCTATGGTCATTTCCAAGCACCTTCAGAGTTCTTAAAAGAAACTTTTACATACCGGGTGAAAGATAAACTCCCCTCAACCCCTCCCCGCCCTTGCAAGCCAGTCCATAAAGATGCCTTTTCACCTCTTTGATGTGCTGGGGAAGCGTTAAATCAAAGTCTGGCTTCTATTGGGGCACCTTGGGACTGAATAGTGCTTAAGCCAATTGTCACTAGTCTGGGTGTGTAGACAGGGAACCACACACCTCTCTCTGAGGATCAGAGAGGACATTGACAAGTATCCTGTGCCACCTGCTGTCACTTAATTAGTGCCATCATCTGATTTCTAGTTGGAATAATGACATCATGTACTTTTTAGTACATGTAATCACTGTAATATATTACAAATTGTGTTACACCAATATGATGTGATTAAACTATGCAAGGAGGGGTTTCTTGTATTTGAGCATTCAGAACTCTGGTTTCTCATTCCCATCTATTCCAAATGCTCCTTACAAGTTCAGAGCAAATAGATTTAACTGGTGTATCATAACCACCTCAGACTTGATACACAGAGAAAAAACTAAAAGCTGGCCTTTGAAATTCCTGAAAACATCTCTCGTATCCATAATGGATATTCTGGGAGAATGGATTAACTATTAAGTGTAAAGGTAATTAACAATAGGTTCTATACAAGTGAAATTAGATGGATTGTTCTGTCTCTCTTACCAAGAATTATATGTCAGTAAATGGATAGGAGGTTTCAGTTTGGGATAGCTTCTTTCTGGTTACAGATAGCTCTGCTCAGTGAAGAATCTGAGAAAGAGATCCATAGGAAACATAGTGTCATCCAGGGGCACTAGCATCTTTAAGTCAAAAGCGCACCTGTCATTTTGAATTCCTGAAAAGAGTGACACTGCCACACACATTACAATCAAGGTTGTTGGAGACTCAGCTGTGTTAAGATGCCATTCCCTGTGGAGATCACTCGGTTTTGTTTTCCTGATATAATATCAGAAATTGTAGTAAAGGGTTTATAATCAATGCCCTCCTCTCTATCTAGAATTCCCCTTCAGTGGCAATAAAGATATAAAAATAAAGGGATAGGTATGGGTTTTAAAAACCATGGAGAAATTTTCTGATCTATGGTTTTTAAATTTATTTATCCATTTTCTTTGGTAGTTTAATTTTCTAAATCAGTTTTGGTCTCATGAAAACCCTGATAAAAATAAATCATAAAATGGCAAATATCAAAATACTACAGTGTCTAGCCTAATGTGATTTCTTTGCAATACTGTTGAATAAATATGGCCTTAAACACCATATGCAGTATTTCCAATGGGAAATATAATTATTTCCTTTAAAATATTCCATAAATTGTGATTTTTAGCTGTCATTAATTAGAATATAACCAGTATATGCAAGTTAGTGATCTTGTTAGTCAGTAGAAGCCAGTAAAGCCTTTACTAGCCAATTGTTCAAAGATTTCGTCCACACAATTTCACAACACAGAATGTGCCATCTAACCACTTGCTTTGAAAAATAGCCCCTTAAAAAGCTCCTTTTTCTAATAACCACCCAAATAATCTGAACAGTCTTCCTTCCGTAACACCAAAAGAAAAAAAATTAAAACAGGAAGTGTAAGGTTGACTTACCTTTTCCTATATCTTTTAATTCTGTTTAAATTTCTATCCTTTCTTTGTGTTGGTTGCGCATTCCTACATCTTGCAGTGTTGTACACCTCGAAGACCTAGTAAGCGAGTTAAAGGCTGATGACGCTAACGAATCCCAGCGCAAATGACTGAATCGATAGGAAACCAGCCACTGCTGTTTAAGTGTATCGATAAATGTACCTTTATTTTCTCTTGAATGGATAAGTGTCACAGTTAAGAGTCCTATGGATCTCTTAATTGAAAGTTAATTTTAAATCAATAAAGTGAGTCATTTAAATATTGATTGGCCCTTTCTACACGAATTGTTAGCTGATTTTTTTTTTTTGCAACAACTTTGTTTAAATGCAATCAATAGCCCACAATCAGTATGTTCTATAAAAAATTGACAGATGTTCCCAAAATGCCTGCTAGGCATATTCTTATCTGTTTACATATGCGGCAAAGATATTTTAGTCCTTTTCACACATACCTAGATAGTTACAACTTCAGGAATCACACACACACACACACAGAAACACACACATGCACAGGTGCATGCACATACACATATATATGCACACACACACACACACACACACACACACACACACACACTCCCTTTGTTTTCCTAAATAGCACAGTTGATTTTTTCCCTTTTACATTCAGCCTCTTATCTACTGCACCTTAATCTCTCATTTACATCTCCAAAGGTTTGAAATGAAAAGATTATCTGTTATCGTAGTTATAGGAACCATATCACTCAAACATCTCTGTGATTGCAATTTGAAAGGGAAAGCAGTGTTATACACCCACAACAATTTAAAGACATTTGGAGATAGGGTCTTTGGTACTTTTATGTCATAATGCATTAGTAATATTGCTTGAATAAAAATCATCTTCTAATGAAATAAAATATTCTTGCCTGTGTGAACATGTTTATTGAGTACAAGGCTAGCAATACTTTTAATTTATATTGCTTCGCTTAGAGATCAGCTCTTTATCATACAGTAAACAGCCACACTTTCTTTTCCTTTAAAATTGGCGAAGAGGACAGCCAAGTTAAAATAATACAAATTGTATTACATGAAATTTATCTTGATTAACCTAATAAATAAACTAAGCTACTTGTAACTTTCAGCATATCAGCAAAGATGCATATTCTATTCACAGCTTCCTATGAGACATTCAGTATTTGCCTGAGAAATAGTCTAGAAATTGTAGAGCACCCCTTTGCACAAAAGGGTTCATTTGGAGCAGGACTCCTGATAACAGTCTGATACATTTATGAGGCCACTAACTAAAGGTGCAAGCTTTGATTTTTTTTCCCCCTTCTGAAATCTACATGTGTGAAACTCGCCTTTCTTCACAAATGCTCTTTTTAAATTAGAGAATGAAATTAGTAATGTAAAAATCAAAATATATAAATAACAGAGTTTTATAATAACTCACAGCTTTTTGTGTAAGTTTAGTGATATCAGCTAATACAGAATAACCCCAAGTTAACTCACGGTATTACATCGGATGATATTTAACCAAAAAGTAAAAATAGACCATAATTATATTTCGACTCTGAAGGCTTAGTCAAAATGCAAGTGCTAACATTAAACTTATAATAGCAATAGAAGTGATAAAAATCAAAGTAGTAACTTTTCATCATCCCCCTTTTGCCAAGATTAATACCCACCAAAGGTGTAAATCTTTGAGGGTAGCTGAGCTGAGTACCTAAGTTGTGAGGCTACGTAATTAGAACTTTTTGCCGTTCGTATAAACTCAACTGTCCTCCACGTCTACTCTTCTTTAGTCTGGCATCCTTGTCCTCTCCCTAGAACATCTCAGAACTCATTCCATTCCACTTGCAGTGTGAGGGAAGCCTTATCAAAAAGGGAGATTTCAAGGAAATAGTGGGGTATCATGAGTTCATATGCATACGGGTTCAGCATGTGGAGATGCCCGTGTGCGAGATCAGCCTGAAGATGTTACTGATAGCTCTTATTTGTCTGATAGAGCTGGCCAGGGAAATAGAGCTACAGCTGGTTACTTCATTAGGTCCTCTCATTGATTGAACCCTGCTGCAATGAGGCAGCAGGCTCCTCAGATAACTGCTGGTAATAGAACAAAATGAATTCTTATCACAGAGATTGGAAAGGCCATTAACCCTGGCCTCCGATGCTTTTCAGAGGTCACAGACAGGAAGCCAAGCGGTGACTGGGAAAACTGTTTTCTGTCTAACTACAGGTCACGTTAGAAGGGTGTGTGTGACTTTTTTACCCTTCGGCTTCTGGATGGATGAAACCGTGATGCTGGCAGATGTTAATCATCAGCTGTAAATAAATATTGGAACCGAAGAAGAAAAATGAGAAAGCACAGGAATTTATTTCAATAAATACTTAATAAAAGAACAATTGTTCGCGCAATATTTACTGCCAGCTCTGCCGTAGCTTTAAAACTAATACTTTTTCGTATAAATTGGAAAGAGAAATACATCGAGGCACTTTAAAAAGGAAACTTAATATGGTTATATATAAAAATGTTTCCTTCCTTCCTTTCCGTCCTTCAGAGATGGCGCTTATAATTGCTCCTGGCTGCCTGGCTTCCTCTCCCAGCTTGGAAGCCGCCACCGGGCCTTCTCCAAGTGAGTGTGACACCCAGCTTGCCTTTCACCTGGGTGAAAGGAGTATATATCTAAGGAACAGTTCTATAATTTACATTTAATGCAACCTTTCAATTGACCAAGAGTCCACAACCTCAGCCTGCATCTCACAGCTGAGGACTTTCCCACATTTGTCAAGTCCGTGCCACTCCGGGATCAGCCAGAAGGATTCATCCATTTAAAGCCCCAGCAGCTCCTGAGAGCGGCTCTGCCTCTGTGAGGAGAGGAGTTCTTAGAGCAGCTGCTGGTTTTGTTTTGTTTTTTGTTTTTTGTTTTTTGTTTTTTTTTACGCTTTTAGCCTGAGACTGAAAACTTTCATGGATTAGGAAGTTTTAGCAAAGGATGCATCTCATAGAAGGAAATGGAACAATCTCTTTTCATTACTAATGTGCATTATTTGCCTGTGGACGCATACACAAAGATGTACTAAAGACTATTTTTAACAATATGTTGGTGGCTTCTAAACTTACGACTCTGATTTAATTTCAGTGTCTGTGGTTGCGTGGTATTTTCTGTTGGAGCCAATCTTTCACTAGGAGTTGGTTTATTTAAATGTAATTGGGTCCTGTGGATGGAAAAAAACCTACCGATTTTATGTCTTTGGAGACCCACCCAGACATTTGGTTTGGCCTTCGGTACATAAATAATAACAAGAAGGTGTATGCTGTCATTGCCCCGCTGGAAACACCAGAAGTGGTTTGGCAGGAAAGAAACCATAACAGATGACCCTGGGTAAACATAGAATCAGATGCTTTTCTGCATTAGCTTATGTGTATGTGTCATAGATATGCATCAGTGCATATTGTATTTTGGAACCTCTGTAGAGTATAAGAACAAAGGGGGAAAAAAACAGTTAATGTTGAGAACACGCATGTCTCAATTACTTTAAAGTAACGGCAAGGCTTTATTTTATGGGTTGATTATTTTTAGCCCGAGCTTATATTTAATTGAGGCAAATATTAACAGAATCATGTTTAAAATTGTAAGTAAAGCATGAAGTAAACAATGTCAAAGCATCAGCTTCTAAAGTTAAAAATAAAAAAGTCTGTTGCTTGTTTGCATGTTGCTTTTTGGTATAAAACTTTTCCATTTATTTCTGTATGTGTAAATATGCCTTAGAATCTAATTAACTAAATGTGTTCACTTATCTCGTGTATTAAGAATGTTAGATTGTGTTGTAGATGTTCAGGGAATGACACAGGCCTGGAATTTCAGGTTGGGATACCTGACCGAAACTCGTGAAGCTTTTCAGCTTATAATTGTCTACTCGTGCACTGTGAACCTTGGTGGGAACCCTGAGTTTGGTTCACATTGTCTAATAGAGAACAGGCATTCGTTTTCTTTGTTGGATTTCAGTCTAGGAGTATTTGATATACTTAGGTGTT
This sequence comes from Enhydra lutris kenyoni, assembly GCF_002288905.1. Lineage (NCBI taxonomy): Eukaryota > Metazoa > Chordata > Mammalia > Carnivora > Mustelidae > Enhydra > Enhydra lutris. Next base: position 7,016,670 of record NW_019154133.1, on the reverse strand, counting down.
TAATTCCTCAGACAGTAAGTAAAATTTAGGTGATTGTTAAGTCAAATGTAAGAAACACAGTAGACTTTGGAAGAAAGGAATGTTGGTATTTTAGCTTCTTATCCTTATTAGGTAAAATAGTCACAAATACTTATTTCATGTGTGCCTTCAAAGACTATTTTAAGCATTATGTCCTTCTTTTAACTTGAATGAACTAAAGAAAGGGAAAAGTTGTAGGTTTAGGCTCCATATGGACTATAGGGAATGAATGAAACCAGTGGTATGCACTCTTTGAACTAATGTGTTTTTCTGTCTAACATATTGTATAGTTTACAACTGCAAGCATAATGTGTTTTGCTTTATTATTATTATTATTTGATGGAATTCAATCTGATTAATTTCCCCAAGAACCAACTAGGCTTTACTGATGTATTTGCAAATGGCAAATATTAGTATAAACATTTAAGGCAAAGATGGTGCCTGTGAGTGAGGTTTATGTACTCTAATGATGTTTAAAATTTCCATTTTTAAACTGCCCTTTGGCTTATCTCAGAATCTTTAACAGCATTGGTATCATATACAGATAAAAGAAAAATTTCTAAAAATAAGTCTCCTGATAGGGTTTGTTTTTTTTTTTTTTTAATACGGTGTTCAGTGTTTTCAAGAAAAATCTTGATTTCCGGATTCATGGGGGGAAGAAAGGGAAAAGAACGCTGGTTTGCTTCTGGACCATCTTAAGATGATTTGAAATGACTACTATAAGTTCGTAATCTATTGTCATTCTTGATTTTACCAAACTTTTCTAAAGCACTTTTTCCCCCCTTAGTAATGTCTCATGACGAAATTTTTGTTTTGATTGAGAATATTTACAAGTTTATTAAAGAAAAGAAAAGAAAAGAAACCTTACAAATTTTGGTAAGACAGAAATATCAACATCCTTCTGTGTTTTCAGACTTCTCTTAGGTATTCAGTGATAAAATTTGTGGATGAACTGGAGAATTAAAAAGGATGTCTGGAAATCAACTTTATTTACAAACCAAGTTGAATTTTTTAATATTTCCTTCTTTATGGGTTTGTTTTTCAAATCAAAAATTTTCCCACTTTTTGTAGAATACGTATTAAATTTTATAAAGCTGCTTTGCATACTGTCATTTTACTGCCTTCTTGAAAATGTTATTTGTCTAAAACTTGTAGTTTCAAGATTAGCCATAATACAGAAACCCTGGATGTTCTCCTGGTAATCTACATGCTCTTGGTGACATTTGGTAGTTATTGCTATTCCTGCTATATTTAATAAAATCTATTCTACATAAGGATTCAGTTAAGTGTTTGGAGAGGCCCATTAGCACTTCTCGGCTACTGGAGTAACGTTTCTTGCCAATATGTAAGCACATGATTCTAAAACATTTGATTATTTCAGTTTAAAAATTCAGTTAATTCCTCGTAGATTTTATATTTGGAAAAATGCAGTCAATTTTTCTTTTGAAGAGGAGTTCTGTTTTGTTTTTTACCCAACGATCAGCTGATTTGTTTTTACGTAAACACATCCATGTGGTTTGGCATTAACTGTTCATTTTTCTCTCTTTCTCTCTTTCTTTTTTTTTGATCCTAGTCAAATAAAGTAAGGAAATCATTGGGAAATAGGTGGCATAAGTCAGTGTCCACTGAATGTTGAGTATGCTACAGACCAAATTCAGCTCATCTGGGGTTCCATTTCTACTTGTGTTTCTATTCTTTCAGAAAATTTTGGTTGAGAATTTACAGTTGTTCATTACTTCTGTTATTCTTCTATAATACTGCCTTGGATAATTACTAGAAACAAACAAACAAAAAGAAAGAAACTACAAAGTTGTGACTGTTCCAATTAGATGACTTAATCCTTGTTCTTCTGGCAAATGAAAAAGTTTTACATTAATGAGATAAACAAGAATGTAGAGGACTGTTCTTGGAGTTATGTAACACCCACAAAAGTGCTTATCTAGGTTATTTCTGCCCGGCTTAATAACCTGGGATCCCTGGGCCTAGAGAGTCCATGCTCCCTTGTAATTGCCTGCAAAATTATCCTGATGTGCGTTTTTATAGGAAAGAGGTCTGTAGCTTCCGCTAGAAGATTAATATTCCTCAGCAAGAATACTGTTCTCTAAGACCCTTGAAAGAAAACTAGGGATACATAGTTTGAGTTGAAAATATGCTTAAAAATATGCTTTAATATTACATGTATTACATTTCTAAAGATGGAGTCACTTTCCCTGGCACTGCTATGTTTGTTGCCCTCCCTGAAAATCTACCCCACCAATCTGACCATGCATTCGCTCAGTAGGATGGGTGCCTTCTGGGCGTCCTGGCTACATAGACAGACTTCCTTTTCCCCAGTACACGCTGCCAACTTAAGACCTTCCAGGGACATCGTATTTTTGAAGAAACCATCTTAGGAAACGGGAGTTTCCCTAAATCAAATTGACAGAAGTAGTAGACAGAGTCACCTTTGTGCTTCTGCTCCTTGAGGCTGTAAGTACTTGGTGGAAACAAAGCCACTTCAGTGATTTCGACAAATGGGTAAGTAGAGAAGGGCTAGAAAATGATGTATTTGGCTCCTCTGAGAAGAAAGGAAGGAGGAAAAGCATGGAGTTAAGCATAAAGTGGAGTAACATAAAATGAGAGTGAATAAGAAAGTGATAAGGTGCAGGTCTTAGCAACAGAGCCAGGGGAGATTCTTCCACGTTTGGTTAGCATGAGGAGTTAGAGCACTTCAGATAACGAATGTGAATGCACTTTGAAAAGTGCTAAGGGTTCTGCAAATACAGTGGACCAACGGGCTAATGATGTGAAAGGAATGTGAAGAGAGGGTTGTAAATACAAATGTACACGTAACAGATTTGAGGTAAACATGAAATATTGCTCAGTCTTATAAGGTCTTGTCCTCAGCCTTTATAGCCAATACTTGTGAGTTGACACCCCGCCCCCAAAAGCATTGCAGATGTTCAGGTAACGGGAAAGCCAGAAGGATAATGACAGCTCATGGGTCCAGCCCCTCATTTTACAGCTGGAGAAATAATGCACTCACCAGTTTCATGACCTGTGCAGGGTTACACCTCTAATCCATAGTACAACACAAGCTTCTGATTCCCAATGCAGCATCACTCTAGATATCTTTGTCATATTCTGCTATTTACATAGGTTGAATCACGAAAGGTTTTAAAAGCTGATCGTTGTCCTTGTCTTATCATTTGTTATAAAATATTTCTCCAAAACAGAAAAAGTAATGTAAATGACATGACATGGAACAAAATACCCATTGCATTGATGCTTTGCTCCCTCATGGAATTAATTGTTTTGCATTCCTTTGTTTCAAGAATACTTGGCTCCTAGTACCAACATATCACTTTCTAAATAGTGCTGGTTGTTTCTAGTTTGTCTCCTCCAGACTTAAGCTCCTTGAAGGCACCAGGAGGCTGTTTTCAGCTTAGTGTCTCCTAGCCAAGTATGGCCCTTGTCACCCAGTGGGCTCTCAGGAACGTGTGTTAATTTGAATGTCTTTTATTCTGTGAAGTAAAATTATGTGTCTAAATCTATCATTATTTCTAGTCCTTAAAGCACTTTGTTATTGTTACACATTTTCAGTGAGATGTAAACAAACAGTTTGAGAAATGGCAAATAAGGGGCTTAGGCAAATTAGGGTAGATTAGGAAGCAATAAAAAAAGGTTCAGCTAAAGTTAAGTGAAATAGCAGGGGGCCAAATGATGCTTTACAGATAGAATATTGTAGGTCGTTAGAGCTTAATAGGCAAATGTTTTCATTTTAAGGGCTATAAAATAATTTTTAACTGTAATTTCCTCACTTTTAAAAAAGTCCTTATAAGGGAGAAAGAGAGAAATCAAGAAAATGCTATTGATATTTGCTCATACGGTTTTTTTTTTTGTAAATGTTATTCAAAGCAGTCTTTTCAAAGTCTTCTTCCCATTTACAGAAATGATATTGACCCTTTGAAGATATTTTCTTGTCCAAGTGATCCTCGTTCATAAAATTAAAAAAGTCAGGTTGACGTTTGTCTCAGCCCTCAGCCAGATCTCCTTGACCACAGAGCTCAAGGGAAGTGTGGGGAGGTGATTTTATTGCCATTTTGCAATAATTGTATACTCTTATTTCACCCTCTAGAGCTTTTGTTTCAAACAAGAATGTACTCAGACTTGAAAGAATTAAATGCACAGGAATTATATATTCATGAAACAGTCACAAAAAGGGACTAGCGGAAGGAAAACAATGGAGGTGAACTGGTTTCTACCATGTATAACAGTTGTGTGTGAGGAAGAAAGTGAGGTAGATTGCTCAGAGCCAGCAGATACCTCAAAGGAGTTTTCTGCCTCTTTAGCCTGTTGCAATAGGATTTTAAAGTCTTTTACCTTTGAGAGAGAATACCAAATACTTGTATTTAATAGCAGATGTGGCAAATACTTGATGAATTAATTGCAGTCAGAATCAGAATGAAGTGGAGGAAAAGACTCTGTTTTGTTACCTGGAGGATTCTTCTCCTTGGTTGCCATTATTGATTATAGAAGCTGCTTGAGAGGAATCCACTGGGCAACAGCTCGGGGGGGTAGCATTTGGCCTGGGCTAGTGGGAGACAGAAAAATCTGCCCTCAAGGAGTTTAGAAGCTGGCTAGGAGACAGAATCAATGTACTGGACTCAGTAAGTCAGGTAAATTATGGTATTTTAAGGAACTTCATCAAATTCAGTGCTGTTCAGAGGAGCCTTGGATCTGTAGGGTTAATGGAGGTATTAGGACATGAAGAATGAGTAGGATTGGAAATAAAAAATAAGGTTTTATTTGTTTGTCTCTGCATCTATTCATTTATTTAGGCATGCTCCTTAGGTTTGAGAGAGGAAATAATATGATTCGGACTTAGGGGTGAAAGGAAGTTGATATGGTTGTGTTGAGAAGCAAGAAACTAAACTGAAAGCCTAATAATAATGACCACTTAAGAGGAATCGAAAACAATTAACTAGGTGGTTGAGACTATGGAAGCCTTTGAAAACAATTAACTAGGTGGTTGAGACTATGGAAGCCTTTGAAAGCTGAGCAAAGAAGTTCAGATTTGAAGAGGCAGAAAATAAGAAGGAAACGAACCTTCGAGTGTGAGAATGACACTACTGAAAAGGTGCGGTAGGAAGCGTGATCTGGCAGCCATATGTACGAGGGATATAGCGTTGGGAGGACCTGTGCGCAGAAAGCGCATTCCGGGACCACTGCTGTGGGGGACTGGTAGAGGAAAGAGGAAGTCAGGGACTATCATTGAGGTAACTCTCAGTAAGCAGGAAAGAGAGTTAACAATAAATCCACGGTGCAAACTTACCAACTCAATATAAGCAATGAAGGAGTTAAGACTCCCAAGCTTGGCAACTGTTGGAAATTTCTCAGGCTAAGTGCGCAGGGGAAAAGTGAGAAGCAGGGGCACGCCTTTTTTTCCCCTTCCAAACATATCCTTTAAAAAACTAGTGGTGGAGGAGAAGAAGTAATGTGTTCATAAAGTTTTGTAGGTTTTTTTGAACTAGGAAAAAGGTAGTCGTTTTTCATCAAGATTTTTAAGAGGCCTTTGTAGTTTTAATAAAATGATGTTAGGGACTCTGTTTCATTTATAACATTTAGAGCTTATATTTAAGTTAGTCTGTTAATATCATTTATGCTGAGTAAGTATAGAGGAAATATTTTATGGCATGTGGAACAGTGCAAGTCCAGGATATTTTTGTGTCTTTCTAAGTGAAAAGGATTGATTAAACTGAAATACTGTTCTTATGTACCTCCAGTAATGTGACTATCAGAGTTGCCCTGCACATAGTCAGTATTCCATAAAAGCTCGTTGAATACATGAATAAACACAAGACGTAGCAAGACAGGATGGCCTCCAGGTATTTGGCAAGAGAAAGGAAAACAATGTGCCCTCACACCAGTCCCTAAATACCTTGCAACCCTTTCAGAGATAAAACAGAGGAGATGGGGTGCAAAATTGGAACATTGATTCCATTTGGATATGCCCCCTTTCATATGTGTGTGTGTATACATATATACATACATACATATACATACATATATATATGCATACACACACACACACATACACACATACACTTCTCAGCATTTCGTAGTATAGCTGAAGAAAGCAGACTCAGCTCTGCATATTTCCAATCATTGTAAACAAACTATAAACTAGTGGGCAGTTTTCTTCACTCTGGAAATAAAGTTCTAGAGTATTCGGGGGGATACATTAGCTGATGTCTCCTGAGGACAGGTGTGAGAGAACCAGTGTAAAGAGATATACATAATATATGGGACAGGAAAAAAGTATTAGCCATATAAAAGATGTGATTTATTCTCATATTACTTGCTGTGTTGAACATACTTTTCTGTTCCTGCTACATCCTTAATAATATCAGTTGTTTAAAGTCCTCAAAAGAGAATTCTGCATTTGGCTCAAATTATTTACCGCATTAGAGATGTTTTTATGTATAGTATATAGAAATGAGATAACAAGAGAAAAAATTACTTATTGTTCATTTTCTTTACCACCAGCTTCCTCTCCCTCCTCCTCAACATACTTTTTTTATTTTCTTAAGGTGACCATATTTCTGGCTTTTTATTTATTTTGTATTTCTTTGAATTTGAATTCTGATCATCATTTGTGAGTTATCCCCATTCATTTGAAAGTACAATTTTCTCTCTTGATTATTATCATGTATTTTAGAATAGTGATAGGTTTAATTTTTTGCAGTTTTTTTTGTTCGAATCATCGGATGTTTATGGCAGTGTGAAATTCATCTTGTCATCTTTTACATCAGTGACGATCATGAGTTACTTCCTCGAGTTTGTCAGGAGAGCAAATTTATTGGACCAAATCACCACACATTTTTGAGACCTTTCCTCACCTGGTACCCCAAATCCCAAAATGCAGGTGCTGTGTGCATTGCATGTGAGTTTTTTTTTTATCAAATTTAGGAAGATTATGAAAAATACAATGTGATTGTATTACCATAACAATTAAAGAGTTTAATAAGGAGCTGTTTAAGTTCTGTAAGGCTTTCATTTTTGTTGACACAGTTTTATTGCTTCTGTGGCGCCCATAATATCTACAAGGGGAAAACAGTTCTTGGCTCACAGCTAGACAGGATTGCTAGGCAAATCCTCCCTCAACATAAATGGTTTCTGTCACTGTGTATCACAAAGATGGCAATAGGGTTCTGCTGTCTGACCCTCTTTCCGAGTCCCTGTTTGATCACATCCGGTTACTTTGGTGCCTTCTTGTCCTTCCCACCTCCTAGCTTTCATCCCTGGATTCTCTTCACGATGCTGTTCGTTTCCACCCGCTGAGAGGTTGGAAAGTCCTAGCCTAACTTCAGTGACTTCTGTGACCCTTGACTTCCATCTCCTTTCTTGCTGCTCTTCAGAAACCCACACCCAAGCCCATCCTAGGATACCTGCCTGCCTCGCTCTCTTCAGCCCTAAGTCATGTTTTCCTCATCACTGGCTCATTCACGTCATCACACCAGCATTTCTCTCCATCATCCTGATGATGAGAAGCTTACTGCATGCTGCCTGCCTCTATGTACTGCCCATTTCTCTGATTTTCACAGCAAAACTCCTCAGAGAATTGTCTGCACTTGACATCCCTGTGTTCTTCACCTTCATTCTCTCTTACACCACATTCAGGGGGGGTCTCGTCCTTACCACTCCACAAAAGGTCAAGGCCTCTGAGGACCCATTCTTTGGCACATCTACTGGGAGTTTCTAGTGCTCCTCGGGCTAGACCAACCAGCAGCTTTAACAAGATGACCTCTCCCTTCTTGAAATGTCTCTTTCACCAGGTTTTCCACACTGTATTCTGTCTTGATCTCCTACCTTGTTGACTCTTCTTGCTTGGTCTTCTTCACTGCTCCCTCCTTAATTTAGAAGGGAACAGTGGGCGCGCCTCCACCCGGTGTAGGCAACAAAGAGAGAGCAAGCCCTGTAGCAAATTTAAAAACAATAAATCTGAAGGAAATTTACCTGCTTCATTATTATTTTTGCCATGCATGGACAATTCTAAATAACTTCAATGATAAAATACTTCTCCCTGCTGGAAAAGACTGCTCATGGGGTCCCCTGCTTTGATATGTCCCTGTGTAGGAGTGTAGCCCAGGTTCAATCGGGGACTCTCGTTCTCTAGGTGATTTTATTCAATCTCATCTCAAGGACTTACTCTACCATCTATACGTTGACCTCTCCCTTCCTTCTCCCCTCCCTTCCTCCACCCCACATCTGCTTACTCTACCCCTTTGCTTGGATGTGTAACCAGGACATCTCAAAGTAAACATGTTCAAAACTACAGATACCAAGCGTTCTCTCCCTCCTTACTTTTTCCATCTGTATTCTCCCTCATCTCAGTAAATTACATCTGCATTCTCCTCATTTCTTGGGCAAAAAACCATCATAGTCATCTTTTACTCCTCCTGTTCTCTCACTCGCCTCATCAAACCCACTGGCAAGTCCTATCTGCTCCTCCTTTGAAATATGTATCTGTTCCGTGACTAACTCTTTGGTTGAGTCGTTACCTATCTCTCCTAATGTCACCAATACGTTATTTTACTTGACTTCTCTGTGTAATTGTACACTTGTGCCTCATACTTCTGGAAGAGTTCTTGTCCTTTGGCCACTGTTTTACCAGTCACCCCAGGGTCCTTTGTTTACCTCTTTTTCTCTGTCATTATCTTGTATCATGTTTCAGTGTTCTTCAATGCCTCTTTTTAATTTTCCTTAGAGTTCTCTCCTTAGAACTTATCTTCCATACTCTATGCATAGCTCCTGAGATTTACTCACAGGTATTAGCTTCCAAGTATTTTGAACCCAGACTTCTCTTTTAAGATCTAGTTTTATAAACTTAAATGTTTTCCAAACAGCTCCGCTCCATTTCATGTCCAAAATTGAGCTCATCGTATTTCTTTCATCCCAATCTTGGACTTTTGAACTTTCGTTTTTCTCTCCAATGGAATCACTGTTCTTCCTTTATCCATGACTTTTTCTAGACAGTAATGGATTGAGGTACAGTGAATGTTCCAGTAACCTTTTTTTTATTAGTATCAAAACTTTTCCTCCACCATTCTGTCTTCCACACAGCATCCCAAAGATGCAAATATGATCATGGCACCCCCTGCTTAAAACTCACTTTGCCAAGATCAAGGGACCCTTTGCCAATATTTTGCATTCAGGCAAAGGAGGAAAAAAAAATTGGCCATCTCTCAGAAACCATTTTTTCTACTGCTAATATAGTCCAAAGAAAGCAATGTGCCAAATCTCATCAATCTGTTTGCTCATTAATGAATGATTTATTAAATAAACATTTCATGGGTATGCATAAGTATTGTCTTGAAAATTCATAGCAGGTTCCAATAGTACATTTTTCACTCTTGGCTTCAACCTGGACTTTCTAATCTTCCTTTTCTGGGTCTATGCATACTTTCACTAACTTTCCCTTTCCAGATTTATTTTACTTATGTTTGTATCCATCATTGCCTAGGTGAATTCTCTTAAGTATAATTTGGGGTATATGACCGTATAAATTTGACCATTCCTAATGTGGTGAAATGTAAAAAACTCCAAATAGTGAAAATCCAAGGATTATTTACATATAATTTAGGAAACTTTTCTGCATCTTAGGTTAATGGTAAATTTATTTCAACAATTATAGTGTTGATAAAAAAGAATCGATCTAGTCATCTGAGGATTTTCTTTTATAGCCATATATAATTCACAAAATAAATAAGCCTGCACATGAGAAGCAATAATTTCCCCCCTATATATAACTGTATAGAGGAGTTTATTATAAGTAGTAGTGGTACATTCCATGTCAGCATACTTAAGACATTAAATATTTAAAGAGTAAGATACCAAGACTATATTTCCTTACTTTGCATGGTCAACTGGAAGTGTTGATAACAACTAACATTTCATCCTTACATTGACTTGCCATGGCAAGCAGCAGAGATCATTTTGTCCCCCCATACAGATGAGAAGACTGGCTCCAATATGTTAATAGAGTTGTTTAAATGTACACAGATGGAAGCTAAAGTTTTAATTGCCATTCCATACATTTCCCATTTGACATTGTCTTTGTAAAAGCTCTAAACTATTGTCTCTGGTTCATTATGAATTGCTTTGAAGAGAAGTGTTATGTGCTTTGATGTTGTGTTTGGTTGGACATATGATTTAGGTGACTGTACTGTAAGGAATAATCTAGAAAACTAAGGAAACTCAGTGTTTGTGTATAAATGGAAATGTTTAGGGTTCTGGAGACTGCCACATTTACAAATCTGTATAATCTGAGGTTGTTTGTGACTTCTCCTTAAATTTTTCTCTTGATGAAAGGCCGATGGTGGAGGTGGGGTTTGGAATTGGAAAGGACAGTGTCCCTGTCTTCCGAGAGGAAACCTAGGGCTGACTCTGATATCACTACCAGTCTAAAGAGTTCATCTTCTTCACTTTAACTTTTGTAAATGGCCAAACCAGTGTGAATTGAACAGTCTTTACAACTTGGTACACATACCACTTTTATTGCAGAATGTAAAATTTGCTTGGGGATTAAAAAAAAAACACTTTAAAATTACACAGCTTAGGAAAACAATGTTTAGTCTTGTTAACATTTGCTCTTCCCAAAATATCTACACATATAATAGTGATATTTCAAAAGTCTAAAATACTAACTTAGCTGATAGAGAGTATATGACATATAAATATAACCTAAAAAGCCATAATATCAAATTGTTGTAGACTTTCCTTTGAATAACTTGTATCCAGCAGGATGGATCAAAGCCAGAGAAGACTCGTGCATGAGTACAGCTACTACTTATAGCTACTGCTGAAAACTACTACTGACTTACTTATTCAATACTAGATGCTTTATATTCTTTACTCCTTATCACACTTTGAAATCTGGTTAGTTTTGCTTCCATTTTTACAGCTAGGATCCTGAATTTCAGGGAGGCTAAGTAACTTGCTGTGTCCAATAGCTAGAAGGTGTTGGAGCTGGGATTCAAGTCCAGGTGTATCTGTTTCTTTGTCCATGTTTTTTTTCTTTTTTCTTAATACAAATACATGCATAGGAATAGTCCATACTCTTCTTTAAAAAAAAAAAAAAAAAAGATTTTCTTTATTTATTTGAGAAAGAGAGTGAGAGAGAGCATGAGAGGGTGGAAGGTCAGAGGGAGAACCAGACTCCCCATGGAGCTGGGAGCCTAACGTGGGACTTGATCCAATCCATACTCTTCTAATGAAATAGTGTTTTAAGAGCACAGGCTTCTGAGGCCCAGATAGCTACAGCAGAAGTGGGCAATTTTTACGTCATCGATGGCTCACCTTTTATCTTTGCTTGCTCGAAATCTCAAGCAAAGAGAATGAATCTCAGGTTTTTTTTTTTTTAAAGATTTTATTTATTTTGACAGATAGAGATCACAAGTAGGCAGAGAGGCAGGCAGAGAGAGATGGAGAAGCAGGCTCCCTGCTGAGCAGAGAGCCCGATGTGGGACTCGATCCTAGGACCCTGGGATCATCACCTGAGCCAAAGGCAGAGGCTTTAACCCACTGAGCCACCCAGGCGCCCTGAATCTCAGTTTTTAAAAATTACCATTATTTCAACACAGGGTTACTCGTTCTGGTTCTTCACAACAAGAGTGAATGATGTTTTCTGAAACTAATGATGAACTTTATGTTGGCTGATTTAATTACAAAATTTTTTTTAAAAAGAGTGGACGATGGTTTCATGGATCATGACTCCAAAGAAGTATGCCCAATGATTCACTGAATGTGATTGAAATAAAATGTTTTGTTTTAAAGTTGTGAAATTGATTAAACTCTGTAATTGTTTTAGTAATTTTAAAACAATGCAGTCTTAGAGGGGGGTGACTATAATTGCTAAAGTCTTTGAGGTGAGAACATAAGAGAGGATATAGAAGCTTCCAAGAACCAAACAATAAGTCTGAAACAAAGAAATGCAACTTCCCTGAGAGTAAATGATACATTGTAAGGATTCTTTGAAAGGAGTGAAGGAGGGGTGCCTGGGTGGCTCAGTTGTGTCTGCCTTAGGCACAGGTCATGATCCCAGGGTCCTGGGATCAAGGCCCACATCAGGCTCCCTGCTCAGTGGGGTCTGCTTCTCCCTCTCCCTCTGTTGCTCCTCCTGCTTGTGTTCCCCCTCTCGCTGTTTCTCTGTCAAATAAACAAATAAAATCTTAAAAAAAAAAAAAAAAGAAAGAAAATAGTGAAGGAAATATTTTCTTTATTTTCATTGCATTAAAAAAAATAACTTTAAAACGCTTTTGACCTAGCATGAGGCTATTCAGAAAAGTTGATAGCTATGAAGTAGAAAGCTGAGGTTTTCGTAGATTAAAAACTTGCTATGTGATGCAAAGCAACAGGTTGAAATGAACAGCCAGGGCTCCACGGGAGCGAAGGCTATCATTGGGCAAGGTGAGAATCAGTATGTAGACCAGAGGTGTTTCCTATGTCGATGAACCACCTAGCAAAGCCAACACAATACGCTAAGGAATGAAAACCGTTTCAGACAATATGGAGATTGTGATGAATCCTATACGGACTTAGGGGCAGATGACTGGGTAACTGACAGATGTGAGCACAATGTTTTCCCCAAGTTACAACAATAGAATTTTGATCTCTTAATTCAAAACAATCAGAAATGAAACAGAATCCTATGCAGAGAAATGTATTAGAAATTAATAAATTTAAGAAAAAATCAGTAAGAGCACTTTCAAGTAAGACACATTAAGAAGTTGTATGAGTAATTTATTGAGACTAATTGATATCAGGAACTTATTAAATTCTTTTGAGGTCCCATTACACTGAGGTCATAGATGATTCAAGAAGCAGAAAGAAGTGATCACACTTTCCTGGCCTAGAGGTCCCAGGAGATCCTACTCCCTTACTATATAAAAATAACTTCTGGGTGAAACCATACAGGGCAGGGCAAAGGAGCTTTACCCTTACTATATAAAAATAACTTCTGGGTGAAACCATACAGGGCAGGGCAAAGGAGCTTTACTTTTCCAGAAAATAAAAAATTACAAATCCAGCCCCGTTCAGATAATTGACACTGGAGCATCCAATGCACTTCAATCTGTTACTGCCTAGAAGAAATAATTTAAGAGAAAGCACTGTAGGTCAGCAAAGATGATGTTGCTTAGTTACTCAAAACCACTTGGTAGCATGTTGAGTTGCTCAGCTTTTTAGAAGAGCACTCTTTGTATCCAGGTAGGAAAAAGATAGAGACCACTTGAAACCATTTTTAATTGCAACCCTGTTTCATCTGAAAACAGGCTTTACTTTTGCAGTTGCACAAGCAAGTTCAGAGGTCTTTATTAAAATGTAAACTAGCAAGATAATAAAAGATGTTGAACTTGATTTGTTCTTCTAGATATTGATCTTGTTGTGATGAATTTGCTTTAAAGGAGTTTGAACTGTTTTGTTTTGTTTTGTTTTGTTTTGTTTTTAGGAGGTAGGGAATTCAGGTTTTAGACATCTGGGCCCAGAAGTTCTGGGGGCTGCCTGGAGGCAGCAGTGTTCAGGGGAGAGTATGACTAAGTCCAGATCCTACTTTTGCTACTCTCTGCCCTTGGGGAAAAAAATTACTTAACATTTCTGAGCTTTAATATCTCAACTTTTCCAAAAAAGCAATGTTTTTTCCTGCACAGATATACTGCAAGGATTGAGTAAGAAAATTGATGTTATGTGCTTAGCACCTAACAGGTTTCCAACCAAATATTCACTTATTATTTTAACATTAGAGTGCTGCAAATATCTTCTCTTATTATCAGAGTCCCTGAAATTTCCTAGAACAATGAATCACGCAGGTGTGGTAAAGGTAGGAGGGGCTTCGAAAGAGAAATGAGGAGAAGGTAGGGTTTTTGAAATGTGGATGTTCTTTTAGAATTTTGTCTTTTCCAGGAATTGGACTCATGTTTTTTTTTAATGGATGCAAGGAGAGGAGAACTCAAACTGTTTCCTAGGACTACAGAAAATGTTTTTCTTTCTCTTTATTACTTTAGACTAGTTGGCTTAATATTTATTCTGTTTAGTGGTATATATTTCATATTATGTGCTATACATTTGTGAAAATCATGGTATACTTTATTACTTAATGCATTAGCAAATCACTGGGAGGAAATGAGATGTGAAAATTTTGTAGGCAGACACTTAGTATTATACTTGGCAGTGTTTTAAAAATTTACTGAACTTGTACCAAATGCTTCCCAAATTTTGCTGATAAGAATGCAGAAAGCTCATGACTGTGTGATCATGAAATGCAGATTAGGTTAGACTTATTCCCAGATGACAACAAACATTCTTAAACTTAGAATTCTCTGCTTAGGTATCTAGGCTGTTTCAAAAAATTTAAATTCCAGATCTTTCCCTGATCATTAGATTTGTATTGGTTATGGCTTTTTTTTTTTTTAATATTATTCCTATTAGCAGGAAAAAAAAAAAAGATTTGACAGATGAAAACTTGATCGTTTTTTAATGAAGATGAAATGCCTAAAAGTTATCAGTTTACTTACTGGAATTATTATTCATATAAGGGAGGGGGAAGGCAGAAAGGAGTAATGAAATGGGCAGGCTTATGAGTTGGGGAGGCAAGGTGAGGAAAGGAGACAGAGCCTTGAGAACCTTCTGTCTCATAACTAAAAGGAACAGGAAGGCTAAAAATTTAGGTTTTTAAACATTGTCTTTGGAGATGTAACCATTTGGGTTGGGCCAGTGGAATGGGTAGTTAGCAGAATTCAGTCCAAATGAGAAAAACGAACACAAGACATAATTGCAGAAACAAAAGGAAAGCTACTTTTAGGATTTTAAAAATGTGGCTTAGTATATCATTGTGGTTAAGATACCCATCTCTGAAATAAAAATGCATGGGTTCAAATCATGGCTCACCACTTGCTAGGGGTGTTCCAGTGCATATAAAGGGCATCAGTTAGTACCGGGTACAGAGTAAATACTCTGTGAACTGTTGTTGATGATGGTGATTGTGATGATCGATACACTATTCCACAGAAAATGGGACCGATTACTCCCACATTGTGTTAATAAAAATAGAGTAATTTGGTACCATTTTCAGATGTGTGATCATCACCAAATTGACAGAATAGAGTAGAATATTAGATAAATTGTCAGTGGTATTATTTTTAAATAGTATTAAATAAGAAAGGTCAGGTGCTAGAGAACACAAATTAGTAATCTAATTAAATCACAGCAAAGAGACAGATCATGTTAACAGCAGTCAAATTTGTTATTATAGAGCAATTATTAAAGTAAAATATTGAAAGATGCTATGTATCATTACTAGGCTTTAAACATTTCATTTACACAGGCAGAAAAGTATAGATTAATCAGTTCATTTGTTAAGTTAAAAGCTCCTTTATTAAAATATTTATATCATTTGTATAAAGAGAGCAGCATTGTTGAGGACATAAAAATATTCTGTGGCTCTCTGAACTACATTCCTTTATAAAATTATTTGCACAAGTCCTTCTCAATGGAACAGTTTCCAATTTGAACGTATCCTAATTTGTGAGATTAAATAACAGTTTCTGGTTTTGACATTAGCAAATTTCCTTAAATCACTCTCAAATAAAATGATTTCAGTGTGCACTGAACTATTATTTAGTTGCATCATATATTCAAGGAATGTAATGTTTTATGAAATACCACAATTTGTACAAGACTAGTGATAGTTGCTTTCTTCTGCATCCCCTCCCCCCCCCCACATTGGTTTTGGAACTTCACTAAGAAAGGAAACCCTTTATAGGCTCCTTGATACTGCGGCTTTACAGCTGGACACATCCAGACATGCACAGCCTTTATACCAGGCTGAACTGGGTTCCCTCCAGGCTCTGTCACTTTCAAACTTGAGAACCTGGGCCAAGTGACCTTAACCTCTTTAAACTCCAGTCTCCTGATTTGTGAAATAAGGATTAATATTTGCTGCATAACTTTACCATAAGGATTACATGACTGTTTTCAAGATTTATTTATTTATTTTAGAGAGCATGCAGTGGGGAGAGGGGCATAGGGAGAGGGGGAAGTAGAGAAGCAGACTCCTCCTAAGGGAGAAGCCTGTCAAGGGCTCAATCCCGGGACCCTGACCTGAGCCGAAATCAAGGGTCAGCCATTTAACCAACTGAGCCACCCAGGCCCCGCTTACATGACTATTTCACTTGGATAGATCATCAGAGAACTGGCAGAAATACAAACTCAATAAGTTGTCACTTTTAAATTTTTATTTCCATGAATCATAAAAGAGTAGTAGTCATTTGGTCAAATTTACTTAGATACTCCTGATATCTGTTTGAGTGAGTATCTGATACATTGAAATGTATGTTTGCGTGTATGTGTTTGGAATGATAAGGATTCTTTGATAAATTATATTTTTTTGTAGAGAAGAGTGAAATAAATGGTTTCATACACACTCACACACATTTATACAGGTAATCTGCTTTGGTGGTTCAATTTGACATTTTTCAACTTTACGGTGGTTGAAAGTGGTAAGCATTCAATAGAAACCATACTTCGATTTTTGAATTTCTATCTTTTCCCGGGCTAACCATATATGGTAAGATTCTTGTTCATCACTTTCCACTGGACAGTGGAAGCAAGCCCCAGCTCCCAATCAGCCAGGCACTCACAAAGGAAAACCACCAGTAGACTTGCAACCATCGTGTGTCCACCCAACCATCCCGTTTTTCACTTTCAGTACAGTATTCAATGAATTACATGAGATATTCAACACTTCATTATAACATAGGCCTTGTGTTGGATGATTTTTGCCCATCTGCAGGCTGATATAAGTGTTCTGAGCACGTTTAAGATAGGTTCGGCTAAGCTGTGATGTTCAGTAGGTTATGTGTATTAAAAGCATTTTCAACTTGAGGTATTTTCAACTTAACGATGCATTCATAGGGACTTAACCCCATCGTAAGTAGAGGAAGATCTGTATATGTAACAGAATTAGTATCTGTGCTTGGTATAATTGAAAGGGCTTTGAATTTAGAGGCTTGAGGCTCTGGGAAGCTTTTATAAAATTCTCATCTTGAGATTCATCTGCCTCAGCATATAGGGCATAGATTCGTGTTTGAATAGAAGCGTCCTGGTGACTTTGCTATGCCTCACTTTGTCCTTAGTTGAGAATCTGTGAAGGTGAAAGTTCTCGAGGAACTCACAATTTATTGGGGAAATATGCATGAACCATATAAAAAGGTATCATAATACACTTAGGATATATATATTGATAATGTTATAAATATATATATATAAATATATAGCTCATAACATTATATATATATGTTATGTATAACATGTTTATAAGCTAATTGTTGTGGGAACACAGAGGAGGCAGCACTTGCTTCAGGCTTTGAAGGAAGAATAAGAGTTTAACAGGAGACAGACAAAAAGACATTCGCAAAGTAAAAGGAACAGTGCTGGTCAAGGCATAAAGATCCAAGAGGTTGCCAAGAGGAAGAAAAGTTTCTTGAATGACCTATTGGATGGATATCAATACTGTGATCAATTTAGAAGTTATTTGGATTTATAAGTAAGAATTAAGGATGAATTCTTCCTTTCAAGATTAATTGAAGTTTTGTTTATTAAAAACAAAACAAAACAAAACAAATAACCCTGATGTTTTTTTGTTGTTGTTGAAGTGAAGACACTGAGGATTTATTATGATTCTTTTTAAATAGATTACCACCAGAGGCCAGAGGTGTTGTACATAGCAGGAAAAACAATCAGTAAATGCAATAATAGTGCCTTGGTGTACACTTCTACTTTCAAGGTTAATTATTTGTTTAATTAAAGCCTTAGAATCAACTAGAGATGCTGGTGCCCAGAAATATTAGATAAACATGGGTCTCCGTGTGTAAGAATTGTGTGATGATCTTTTCAGCCTCTTACTACAATCCAGCCTTTTCTCACTTTGAAGACTAGATCACATTGCACTTTATTTGTATTTTTTCTCTTATAATTGTCGATTATGTATACAGGTATATCTGCATATCACTGAAGAGGGAATTGAAGCTTAGCAAGTTTAAATTACATACCTAAGTTCCCTTACCTAGAAACGGAGGGAGCTATGAGTGGTGCTTAGGCAATTCCGTCTTCTGGAAAAAAAGGTCTTGCGGTTTTATGAGAGATTGGTCTGGTGAAACAAGGAATGCAGGGCAGGATGATTTTTGTGGGGGCCATTGAAATTGTCAGTAAAGAGAAGATGACAGAGAAATAGAGAAACACACACGACAAGAGACATTCCCATAAAATCAACAGCATGGGATGACTCAATGTGGAGAAAGATTAGGAGATGTTGAGGGTGATTTCTGAGGTCCAGTCATTTTCTTATAAATTCCCATACAACAGAGAACACAAAGGAAGAATAGAGGTAGATAAAAATAATGATTTGTGCATGGAGTTGAGTTTAGCAAACCAAGACATGGTTGGCACTTCTGCTCTGGAGCTCAAATAAAAGACGAGAATAAAGATGTGAACTTATTGACAACCTGGACATATTCTCCAGGTTTCCTCCGGTCCTTGGATTTGTTTTTGTTTTTTGTTTGTTTTGTTTGTTTTTTCCTTTGGTCTCTCAGATCAACTATGAGATATTGAAGTTTTTTTGTTGTTGTTTCTTTCTTTCTTTTTTGCTCTCCTGACAGAGAAGCAGACATGTGCTCATGATTTTTACACTGTGCCATTGTTATTATAACACATACTCCTATCA
Source organism: Enhydra lutris kenyoni (assembly GCF_002288905.1). Classification (NCBI taxonomy): domain Eukaryota; kingdom Metazoa; phylum Chordata; class Mammalia; order Carnivora; family Mustelidae; genus Enhydra; species Enhydra lutris. Next base: position 6,997,895 of record NW_019154133.1, on the reverse strand, counting down.
CGCAGGCCTGGCCAAATATCCAAGACATAAAAACCAATGAGTCTTCCTGCTTCCATGTTTTGTCTGTATTGTTGTATTTGTTGTGTGCTGCCGATTGAGAATGTGATCTAAGCTTAGACTCATTCTGGTAACCTCAGTTCCCTGGGATGTACAGAGTATTGTTGTCTCACCTGGGCTCCACCTGGTGCTTGTTTCTTCGAAAGTCAGATTTGGGGTTGTGATACTGTGACTGCAGAGCTGGACATGCTGTGCTCATTACCTTTTCACTCTAATGTCCTCTGCAGAAACTGCCTCTTTGGGAGCCAGGACCTGCGAGGATGACCTTACGGAGCAACAGTTGAGAGCAACCTCAGGTAAATGGTCTACTCCTTCTCAAAATCTTGTTTATCCTAGTGCATTACATTTGTTACTCCCATGTTTTATGTAATGAATGTATCTCTGGAACTTCTCTAATTAGATCTGATCAGATCTCTTATTTACACAAATAAGTTAAAAGCAAAATTAAATAAAAAATGACATATATAATATACAGGTAATATACATATACTATATTTGGATACATACATAAAGTAACATCTTAAAGAGCCAGCAACTCCTGCAGGATAATTTCTCATATCTGCATTTACACACTATGAGGTTTCACCTACCTGGTCAGTTTGTTACAAAGTAGAAGATAAAAAGCCAGATATTATTTTTCCCCCAAATCAAACAACCTAGTTGGTGGACTTAATTTGGGGTAATTAATGAGTTGATTGGACTTTGTACTCCCCATGTCAACACATTTACTAGTCCCTGTGCTCTGTGTGTTTGCGGGTGTATTAAAAAAAAAAAATGGCAGCAGTGCTCTCTGAGCTGCATTGAATTCAGATAATTTAAGAGGACATTTACCCGTGTTTCCACAACTCACCTCATTTATTCCTGGCACGATCCCGATTTTCAGATTTCTACAATCGGAATAATAATATGATATATAGGACCAAAAAAAGAAAAAAAAACATTATGAAAAGCCCTTTGTGTTCATAATGGGCAACTGAAATACATTTTGCAAGTGAAAAGATTCCTCCAGTATAAAGTCAGAACATCTCTCTCTAAAAATTCTTTAAAGTTAAGTTCACCTTCACCTACGCGTTCTCACGAACACTTTTTCATTTAAATGTTGTTTTCCCCTAGAAAACTAGAGAGCATGTTTAATGAGTTCACGTCAATAGCATAAACCACTTCTCCTTCCTCACCTACAGCCCAATCAGAGGATTTCATTAATATCAGTTTGGAGGTAATGGGCCAAATGTCTAGACTATGACAAAAATACCAAACAAAAAAGAAAACCTTCCCTACCAGTGAGTGCATTTATTTATTGCTTTGTGAACAAGGGTACCATGATCTACACCTTCACTAGGTCTCTGAGAAACTTTATGTTGAGATATTCTCATGCTTTCTGGATATTTTCACAGTTTTCTATAGGGAAGTCCAACATAACAGATTCCAAATGTCACTTCTCGTTTTTACAAGACTGTTTCTTCTCTGTTACAAGACATCTTAACTGACGTCATCCTGCTGTAAACGTAGTTATCCCAAGTAAGAAAACTAGGAATCCTTAATTTTACTCAAAATATTAGAGCTAGGGACTGTTGGGCGTCAGTCATGAGTAAGACAGATGACTTTTCTCCTTTTTTTCGACAATAGTTCTATACAAATAAAGAAGTTCTATCCAGATTGCAGTGTAATGGAGGAAGCAAAAGAGAGAATGTGTTAGAGCAGAGTTCCTCAAAGTGTGGCTGCCCTCTGAGCAGCATCAGCACAACCTGGGAATTGTAAGAACGCACGTTCCTGGTCCCCGTCCTCCATTTATAGAATCAGAAGCCATGAGGATGGGGCCTGGCAATCTGTAGTCAACAAGCCCCAGGTGATGTGATTCCTACTAAAGTCTGAGAATCCCACAGGTGTTGAACATCCTTAGAGGCAGTGGTCAGAGAAGTTCTCTGAGGAAATGACAGGTCAGCTGAGTCCTAACTAATGAAAAGGAGCCAATTACACGAGTCTGGGGAAATGCCTTTTGGGTAGAGCTGGTTCTAGGAAGTTGGTGATGTTCCAGCAAGACAAAGAAGGCTAATATCTCTGAAGAGAGGTTAGTGAATGAGTAGTTGAAGAGGATAAGGTGTAGCCAGAAAGGCAGACAAAGGCCTGGTGATTTCAACCAGTGTAAGAAGTTGGTATATGATTCTAAGTGAAGTAGGAAGCACTGCGGTGGGAAACAAGGACCGGGTGTCTTGGAGGTATTCTTGCCAGGTACAGAAGACAGAGCTTTTTCTTTGTAAGTGATGGGTATCACTCGAAGGTTTTAAGGGAAAAGTCGGTTGTAAGTAGATCAGATGGAGGATAGATTTGGATGGAGTGGGTCTGTACAGAGAGACAATGGAGGAGTTCAGGAAAGAATCCTTACAAGCCAGGTGTCTAGAGTAGAGGCTCAATGTCTAAAATTAAAACTAATATAGAAAATGTTTATTATTCTCTGTTTCTTCTTTACATGATTACTCCATGGGCTTAAAAAGTATGCAGTGTTTTCCTTAGCTCAGAGGGCTCCCAAACACAATTGTAAAATAAAGCAATGGGAACCAAGCACAGTTGGCTGGTGCTTAGATCAGAGGGCTGTTACTGAAGTAGATTTGCTTAGAAATTGTATAATTTTATAGAAGAAATTAATAGTCATTTTCCAATTATTTTTTATTATTCCAGTGGAAGTATTCTAAACTACTCACTCAAAAACCTCTTTTAAATATAGATTATGTGTATGTGCAGTGTAACATAAGATCATTATGTTAGGTGTGATAAAAATGCTAGGGGAAGTTACTGTAACACACCTGTATAATATAAGAGTACAGTAGCATTTTGAAACATTTAAAAATAAAATGTATTATCATTTATTTGAAAATTGGGAAGTCTTACAGGACCCTAATGCACATTTTAAGCTTAAGTACATTCAGGCCATAATGTTTAGCATATAAATAAATACTATATTTTTTATATCTCATAAAGCAAAAGCATAATTAAAATACATATATTATGAATATAACAGTATTATGAAATGTTACTGTTGTATATATTAGTGAAAAATCCTATTGATGAAAATGAAAACTGCTTTAGCATCTTTATTTTGGAATTTTATGTAACTTAGTGTCTTTATTTTGCAGCTTTGTAGGGTGGAATTTTATGGAATTTTCCTTTGTTTTAAGGCATTCCTTTAATACATATTACATAGTAATACCTTAATTATATACATATATATTTTTTTTTGATAAAGCGCCTTACATTTTATGGCATTTTACAGTTGAGGAAATGTGGTTTTGAAAATTAGAATGTAGACACCCCTTCCTTTAACCCCAAATCCAACCTACGGTTTTCCTGGAAAGCTGTTTCTCCTCAATACTCTCAACTCTAAAGTCTCTTTATAAAATGAATGTCAAATTTCTTTTAAAAGTTTTCTTTAAGAATGAAAGTGAGCTTTTTTTTTTCTGCCTTGTATGAAACTTTATGGTGTATATAAGTTACCCTTTGATTATTTTTTGCATGATTAAAAATTTGCAAAGTTCTATGGCTCCAAAGAGCCTACCTGTAATAAACAGCTTACGCCTTCCAAACCACAAAACAAGCCTGAATTGCTTGAGCATTAGAGCTAATTGCCTGCCTACTTCAAAGGAAGAACCAGAAAAGAGAGAGGGGGAAAAAGTCACAGGAACAGAGGCAGTGCGGGCAAATCCACCTCTAGAGGTTATGAGTTGTGGCTTGGAAGAGCCAAGCAAAGTTATGGCCTCAGAACTGCTGTTTGCGATTAAGTTGATGGGGAGAGTCTACGCCACAATCTTTCCCTGCTGCTGACACAGAGTCTTTGTTCACATTCAGATTTCTCAAACTGTTGCCAGGGTCAGGCTGAGGTCAGACACCGCAGTGATGTATAGAAGAACATGTCTGGGAATTTCTCTCACACTTAAAACGCGTACTGGAAAATGAGGAAGACCCTGCAAAAAAGTGTGTGACGAGACCCAGATTATACTGTAGTTTTGTCTTTTAGTACCTTCATAATTTTTGTTTTCTTCTCCTGATGCACTGTGTTTTATTAATGTGAGTCGCGATAGCCCTTACAATTTTATGTTCCCTCAAGATAAGGACACTCAGCAGCACTCTCACACTTCCTTTTCCAGCCCTGGGGGAAAAGGCCAGTAAATCTACTCAAAGGACTCTTGCATCCCGTACGCAGGATGAGTTGAAAAGTAATTGCCATGGGCTGTCGTAGGTAGAAGGCTTGACACTGGATGTCACGTCACATGTGTGGACTTGGCAGGGAAACAGCCCAATCCAGTCGTGACCTCAGCCTTCCAGCCGCCCAGACCAAGCCGGCCACGGTCCCCACCCAGGCTGGCTCCTGCCGGGACCAGGGAGCCTGTGTTTGATCAGTAATTATCACTGACGGGGTGAAGGCAGGCTAGAGCCTTAAGAAGTGTTGATTCTCTCCTCTTAAAGTAAAAATTTCACAGGTATTTGCCTGAAAGGGAAGCTTCCCCCAAAGCCCTCAGATGACTGACCCCCTCCACCACGGACCTCGGCTCTGCCTTTGTGCAGTGGCAAAGTGCAAATATGGAATAAATGGATTTGTATGGTGCCTTTGAAGACTCACAGTTGAAACAAACTCTTATTTCAAGTAATGTTCTTGTTTCCCCCATCGAGCCCAGAACTGCCCCCTTCCGTTGTTTCCTGCTCACACAGTTGCAGAGCGGGGCTGGCAAGCGAGGCACTAAATAGCAATTTTTTTTTTTTTGTGCTCAGCTGCTACATATGACAGTGGATATTTCATTCTGCTGTCAGAATGTTATTAATAAAACATGGGGTGTGGAGAGGGCCACGATTTCCCCTTTCAATCACTATAGCATTTGCAATGAAAATTTTATGCAGTGTGTAATTTTCAGTTAATGCTTGACACTTAAAATGTCCGTAGCAGCGTTTTGTATGGTTATTGAAGGGTTAATTGTATCATGTTCTCTGCATAAAAGCTCTGCTTATCAAAAGCAAATAGAAGAGTGTATGCAAATGTGTGTCGATGACCTTTTGCCTTTCCAGGGTTAATTTATATGGTCATTAAAGATTTTATGAAATTGAGCAGCCTGATGCTTCAAATCCCATTTTACCTTCTTCTCCTAATTTATGTAATTCCTACCTGAACAGGGGAATATGATTTTTATTTTTTGTGCTGCAATGAAAACAGCATGCCATGCTGTGGGAAGTTGTGAGTCTGGTTATCTGGCATTACTCAGATTGCTAAAAATTCATTAAAATGTGACATCAGCACAGTGAGAGACAAATGATCACAGGATGAAAGAGAACAGTGGGCCTTTCACGGATTAGTGCTACACAGACCCAGCATAGAGGCTAACTGCATAAACAGATTAATCCACCAGCAGCGGCATGGCTAAGATTTACGGAATAATTAAATAGGGTTGGGTTACTATGAGGATTTCCATGTAATCTAGCTGGTGTGAACCCGTGAATGAGGTGTGGGGTGATGGGGTTGTCCTAGAAGAAGTATACCTTCTTATGTTGTCCTGTGCCCTGTATGGCTCCCCCTGCAGAACACACACACACACACACATACACACACGTGCACGCACGCACACCCCAATGTAACTGAAGTTTTGAGATCCTACTCAGACAAATACCAAAAAAATGCCCCTGGGGTCTGGGGACCAAAGGCAGGAGTAGCACCTGTCTTGTATTTAACCCGTCAAGTTCATGTTATTTCGCCAAGAATTTTTTCCAAGAGTTTGGTTTGCTCTGTCATCTGTCCAAGTCCGTGGAACAGTAGGTCCATGTAGCTTAGAAGTTTCTACTAGTAAAATGACAGAATTGCCTTATACCTCCTCTTAAACCTTTTCTAGCTTAACCTGTCCTGAAAATGATTTCTTTTCTTTTAATTTAGGGCAGGCACATTTTTTTCAATGGATGTAAAAGAAGTTACTGTAGATGACAATTTGCGTTGGTCCGGTCTTCTAATAGAGACCTGCGAATAAATTTATGTTCTTTCTTCAGAGTAGAAGGTCTGCAGATGATTCATAAACAGCACGGTTTTTAAATGGTCACGTTTATTTTAGTGGGCATCCTTATGGGGTTTTCAAGCCTACTAACTGGTCTCCTTTCCTTAACAGAAGAACAAAGTGAGGAGGCAGAAGGAGCTGCTAAGCCAGCAGCAGTAGCCGAGGAGGAGGAGAAAGACACAAGTGAGAGAGACAATAGTGAAGGCAAAAACTTGAATAAAGATTCTGGTAAGACGCTAGCATCCTTCACCTTTCTTTCCTCCACCCCATGCCTTGCAATCAGCCCTTCCGTCACCCCCACCAAAGCTTATTAAAAGCTTTTATTCATGTTAAACTGCCTGAACATTCCCACTACTATTCATTGCATGTGCATTTTGCATGTGATTTCTATCAGTAGCCTCCCATTGACCTATTTTTAATCATAACCATCTGACAGAATAGATGTGGATAAGTTGAAGAATATTACAGGACGACCAGCGAGATTATTTTTTAATCAAATCAGTTTGTGTGCTTGTAATTTTTTAAGCGCCTTTCATTAATCTTAGCGATACTTGTGAGTCCTCTGATGGCATATTAATTTTTCATAAGCACAGGATTAGATATCACTTGAATTTTCTCATTCAGTCACATGCACCCCCCCAAACCATGTAACCCTAAAAATAAATGTTATTTTTCCTTGCTTTTTTACAACCTACACTCAGGAATTTGCTCTTTTTAAGGGCATCTATTTGAGGCATTTCAAACAAAATCCAGTGGAAAAGTTTACAGATGATTCAGCCTAAGAAAGAGGAAATATCATTGAAAAGGGATTAGGTGCTGGGTAATTTTGATCTTCTAGAATAGACAAATCCCAGTAATGAAAGCTACTGTCTTTGAAAACAAACCTTCGTGTCATGACATTTACTTGTGCACAAACAAACCCTAGGCCAGCATCTGGTGTGGATACCTAAGGCTTTTTCTGTGTTTGATTTGGCAAATATATGACTTCATCCATGCTTTGTATGTATGAGATGGAAATCTATGGTCGCAATAAATATTACATTGGCTACTTTTGCTGCACGCTATACCTAGTTTTATTATGTTGGACTCATTGAAGCAGAAGAAGTGCTGAAACGGGTTCAAGCCTATTAGTTTCAGGTGCTCATCTATCTTTTCCTTGAATTCCAGTGACAGCTGCATAGAAAGAAGCTTGTTTTCACTATGAAGACATTGGGTTGTGCAAAAGTATCATTTTTACATGCAAGTTTGTTTAAACCTGAATTATCCCATATTTGTCATTCGGTCTTTGCATATGTAGTGTTGCATTCCCTTCAAAAATTATTTGAAGGGCCTCTCTGCTCCCTGGCCCACATCACTCAACACTACGTTTCTCTCAGGAGTCCAGTGAGAAGGCGCCACTGAAATTTACATCTAGGATATAGTGGCTAACATACGATCCTCATTGGGTTTAAACAAAGAGGACCTAAGGTTGGTATGGAACCTAAAGCAATGTAAAAAAGACACCATGGCTGTACATTAGTAAACTGGTTCCTGAGGTTACTACAAGGGACTTAAAATACCTAGTGAGCAGTTAAGGTCAAGGGTAGTGCCATCTAAACCTCATCTGAAGATAATTGGGAATCGCAAGGTGATCGGTTTATTCATTCTCTTGGATGGACCTCATCAAGCCTAGCTGCTTGACTACTTCATGGAGGGCAGGCTTCCGTCTGCATTCATTGGTGTCCTTCTCACAGTTGTACCGAAAGACATTGCAAAGCACGTCCCTCTCATTCTTTAAAGGAACATGTAAAACACCCAGGTAGCACATTAATGTTAATTAAATAAATGCTTATGTAATATTTTAGGCATATGACCTTACGCTTGGTTTTAAATATCTCATGTCTTCCAAAGAATGCATTCTGGGAATCTCTTGAAAATGGATCCAATCTTACCATTGAGGAAGAAGTCTTATTTGGAACATAGCACAACGCAAGGACTCTATCTCCACAAGCACGGTTTACCACTCTGTATAAATAATGGGCTCCATCACTCCCTAATGGCCTGATGAGTTATGTGCTTTCTTGGGTGCCTAATTGTACCATCTAGGCAGGATTGAGCTTCTGAGAGAATACAGAGCATTGTGTAATGTTAGTTGGTGAAAACAATTCTTTATTAATGCAGAAATGTCTCCCCAGGTGTATCTATAGAAATGAAAATGGGATTTATGCACCAACTCAAACCAGTTACTAAGATGCAAATATTTAGCCTTGAAACCTCCTAGACTTCAAAATGACTCTTGTTACTGACAACTACCACGAACTTTTTTTTCTTTTTAAGATTTTATTTATTTATTTGTAGGAAAGAGAGAGAGAGAGAGAGAGAGAGAGAGAAAGAGAGCATGCGCACAGGCAGGCAGAGGTAGAGGAAGAAGCAGGCTTCCAGCTGAGCAAGGAGCCTGATGTGGGACTTCATCCCAGGACCTGGCATCATGACCTGAGCTGAAGGCACACGCTTAACCGACTGAGCCACCCAGGCATCCCTACCATGAACTTTTAACAAAGTTTTCCACTTTCTAAATTGAATCTGATTAGGTGAAATAATTATTATGTGGATTTTTTTCCTTATAAATATTTCTAATGATTGAATAACCACTTATATCTATGCTGTTCATTCTTATGTCAGTTATAAATGTCAAAAAATACTAGCAAACTCCTATGTTAACCACCTTTCTAAAGTGTTGGATGGGAAAACAGTGTGACCCCACGTCAACATAGAATTTTTTTAGACAGAAAGGAATTAACACACGTTAGGAAGACTGTGTTTGTGTAAGCTGTTGTGCTGGGTTGCTGACATTAATCTCTAGGACTGCGGCTTTCAAAATGAGACTTGGCAATATGCAAGTTATATTTGTTGAATATTCATTCATAATGGAAAAGCCTCCTAATGCCTCATTTATATTGTCATTTAAATCTAGTGCCACTTTAGATTAATTATAATCCAAATTATAGCTCTGTGCAGTACAAGAATTAATATAGAGTTTATCCAGATTAATACATTTGCATTGAAAATGTAATATGTCTCTGCCATGGCTAAGGGGACCACTTTTTAATAAGGGAGTAAACACGAGCAAAGATGGAAATTAACCTTCATTATTGCAATTAAAATTATCCTTTCATTCTAGTCTCATTAGAAAGAATACTGTACCAGTAATTATAATTTAGAATTATTTATAGTTGAATAACATCCCCTGTTATATTCAAGTTTTATAGTATTCAAACTTTATCAAATACATTGATGGATAGATAGTAACTCAGTTTTTTTGTTTCATTTTTTTTCCCCCAGAGTTGCTTTGAGTACATATGTGTTATTGGATTTTCCTCACTTATTATGAGTATAAACCACCTTACCACCTTACCACCTTTTTAGGGATTGGAAAGTATTAAGTAGCAGCATCTGAACTGAAATGAATTATGTCATTTTTATATTAGCAGTCTCATGCAAGCTAAATAATCCCATAACTGACAAATAATCATTGGCTCATCTATTTGGCAGTGCTTATTTGTAATTAGATTTCATTTTTTAGTTAAAATGCATTAAAATGGCAATGTTTTTTGAGAACATCAGAGGTCTTAATAGCACAAAATGAATTGTGATCTTATTTCAAAATTTTGTCTAGGGTAACAAACAGGGTTTACTCCAAATAAAGTTGCAGTCATAAACTACGAGTAATCAGAAAACTTAATCAAAACCTTCCAAAATTGACAGGCCCTTATTTAATGTATTTCTGGGATAAGACAGTTCAGGAAAAGATCCAGAATTGATGCCCTATAATTTATTGGGTAGGCCATAATCCTTGAGATAGCACCCCGCTGAGTATTAGAAAGGCATGGGTGCATAAAATGTAACTTCCATCATCTTTCCAAAAAGTTCTGATGACCTACCTTATCTTTAAGAGTCTGTTTTTGTTATGTTATTGCATCTCAGGTTTCTCTGCTTCTTCTTATCAATGGCATCTGTTTCCTGGTGCTTAACTACAATTGAGTGGTTTGGGGGGTGATGGGAAGGGAGGATCTAGCACTTGTTCATAACTTCTTTTTAATTCAAAGTAAGGTGGTCTTTAGAAAGCCCCTAGCTTGCATTAAGATCATGATTTAATTAATGAAGTTAATAGCCAAAATATATTGAAGTTGACACACATATTGGGTAGAATACTACAGCCAACAGTCACGGCAGTGGCCATGAAATAATGATCCTAAACTTGAACTCTTTACTTCCTTGATACAATGTGGAAGGTCACTAAATTAAAAAAGAAGTGTATTGTTGATGAACATTAATAAGGGTAAAAATAAGAATATGGGTTAATTAGACCAAATATTTACACTAATCTGTAGCATAGTCTTAATAAAATGTTTCAAACCTCAAAAGCAATGTTTTTTGTTCCTTTACAGTACCAACATTAGAATACCTATGCTTATGAAAATAAGACTATAAATTTAATAGGTTTAGAAGTTTATGGAAAGTTTATTCTATATCTGATGTTCCTTAGGGCCTACAAGCAACCAGAGTCATGGAAATGATCTTTTAACTTGTGTGTGACAGTTTTTGATGGCATAGGGAATTGGACCGACTTATTATTTGGTCATGTCTAATTCTACCATGTACACAAAAGAATGATAAGGGGATATGACATTGTATTATTCTCTTAAGGGAACATACTCTTACGCATTAATGGAGAACTTTTTAAGAAAAATCTTTCAGTTTCACAGGGAAAAGTAATAGGCATTGGCTGCTTTAAATGACAATCATTTTATAGAACTTTTCTGACACCATAGGGAGTAAATTTTATTTGCAGAATACTGTATGGCATATTATCTTCCTAAATGTTTATTTATATATTTATTTATTTAAATCAATTTGTGTTGGTTTTTTTTTTTTTAGATTTCATTTATTTATTTGACAGAGAGATAGAGAGGGAGCAGAGTAGGCAGAGCAGCAGGCAGAGGGAGAGGGAGAAACAGGCTCTCCACTGAGCAGGGAGCCCGATGCGGGGCTTGATCCCAGGACCCTGGGATCATGACCTGAGCTGAAGGCAGCTGCTTAACCAACTGAGCCACCCATGTGCCCCCTAAATGTTTATTTTTAACATGTTTAAGACAATAGCAACCAAAGGATGTTTTGTTTTGAGAAGAAAAAACACAGTTTTTGACACCAGAATTAAGTATGAGATACACATTCCTGTTTTGACCTATCTTGGATATCAAATACTTGGATATTGTTTAATCAATGTAATGAAATTCTTCAGTCTGTCTTAAATTTAAGTTCATTCAAATACAAATATGATAAACTATTTTTTCAAATATTTACAAAGAATCTAAATTTCTCCAAGGCATGTGTATATATAGGACAAGTGTACTAATTCAAATAAAATCTAGTGTTTCTAACTCCAAAAACCAATAGCAGTATAATTTGTTGAAAGCATAGCACTAATTCTGTACCTACCACAGACCTCAAGGGGATGAAGTTATTGTCGTTGTGTCATTAAAATCCTATTTTAGTTTTGGTATCCTCAGAGCCACTCTTACTTTTAAATTTCTTTCTGAATTTAAAATTCCTAAAATTATTTATATGGTAGAAAACAGGCATCTCTCTTCAGGACAGAAAAAGAATATTACTTTTTGGTTCATTTTTACTTTGTTTCCATAACATCCTTGACCTTATTTTTAAATTAAAACTGGGTTATTTTGCAATAAGGTGCAATTTGTTCATTTATATGAACCGTATGTGGATTGAAAAAAAATCAAGATAAATCTTCATGCACAGCATACAATCAGATTATGCCTAGACTCTATATTTACGCGGGGTCTGATAGCAATCAATGGTTTAGCTTCATTGCATTTCAAGATGTATTTGCACCCAGTTGTCCAGTGATAGTGTCCTCACCCTGGAAATAATTTAGTTGCAAATTGACTGGAAGATGGTGAAAATTGAAAGTTAAAATTAGAAATACTCATAATAAACAGCAGAAAAAAGGTCAGATGATGCTGCGCTATGATGAGATTGGAATGGATGGTAAATGAGGTTTTGTGTTTGTTGTGAGATGTATGTGACATGCCTACCCAATGTCGCTGTAATATCCAGCCTCACAGAGGAGATTATCGGGAAAATTGATGCTGGAAAGAATTTTCTGTTAGATTAGGAAATTAGAATTGCACTCTTTTCTTTGACGCGTGTGATGCTCCTGCACGTGACATTGCTCATCTAGGCAAAATTCTAAACCGTCTTTAACACCGAATATTCGGATTAACCTCATAAAACAGTTGTTTTCTTGAGATTTGAACCATAATGTTATGTGTATAGCCAGCTGCTGAAATATCTAAAATAAAGTGCAAATCACAAAAAGCAGCTTCAGATACAGAATGTGTAGTAAAATTTTTAAATCCTATATTCACCACATAAAAATATGATTTTCATTTCTAGAGAGTAACTAGTTAGTTCTTCTTGGTATTTTGAAATGTGCTCAGCATCCAAGAATTTCAGTAAACAGATAAGTAATTAAACATTAGTAAAAGTAACTCTTTTCTAAGTTAGCTTTTCTGAATGGGAGTAGATTAGCATTAATGTGATAAAGGCATTCTGAGACGCCAGAGAGCATGTGTTATGGATGAATCTTTCAAGGTCACCTAGGGTTATCTAAACATGAGACAGGAGTACATTTTAAAATATATTTATAAAGCCCACTTAGTAGATAAAAAGAAGTGTGCTTTTTGCCTTTTGAGATTCACATCATTTGAAAGTGTTTGTCCAGTCATTTTTATGATTCAGTGGATTTGGAGTCAGAGCTATTCAAAAAAAAACATACAGTTTTCCGGCATTTGATGTTGTGAGTCTTTTAAAATTGAGGTGTTCTATTCTTTTTTGGGAATCAGGAATAATCACACCAGAAAAGGAGCTAAAAGTCAGTGTGGGAGGGGGGACCCAGCCACTCCTGCTGGCGAAAGAAGAGGATGTTGCAACCAAAAGATCAAAACCTACAGAGGACAATAAATTCTGTCACGAACAGGTAAAAATGTTTTTTCTTTGCTGTGTAAACTTGTTTTATTATTATTATTATTGTTGTTGTTGTTGTTATTATTATCACTCCTGATAGTTTTAGAGACCCAAATGAGTTCATGCTGTTTGAAACATATGTAGACATTGTGATCAGCGATGTCGTCAACTCTTGGTGTTATTTCTGTGTTCTGAAGTCCTCCGAGGCCATCCACTAACAGTGGCCATGTTTATTCCATATTCTCCAGTTCTTTCAGTGTCCTTATTGTAACTACAATAGTAGGGACCAAAGTCGTATCCAGATGCACGTCCTGTCCCAGCACTCGGTGCAGCCCGTCATCTGCTGTCCCCTCTGCCAGGATGTCCTCAGCAACAAAATGCACCTCCAGCTGCACCTGACACATTTGCACAGCGTGTCTCCGGACTGTGTGGAGAAGTTACTGATGACAGTAAGGAGCCCAAATGTTGCCTCGGGTGTGATGGGATCCCTCTAAAAGTATCAACACGACATCTGTAATTACTGGTTGAGAAATGTATTTTTTCTGCCTACTTAAAGCTCTCTTATAGACTGTGCTCTAGAAATCACAACCAAGGCCCATTTATATGTCATCTCTTTTGCTTACGGAGAAAGAAAATACGATACAAGGCAGAGCTCATTCAGTAGCGTGTTTTACTGTCTTACATCTATATCTGTAATGTTATTTAAATGATTCATGTGGGCAAGTTGAGTTTGAAACTTTCCCGGTTATCATTATATAAAAGAAATAGGCCGACAAAAACCTTTAAATCATATTTTTTAAAAAAGAAAGGAAAACAGCATTGCAACAGCATTGATCTGATATTTGAAAGGATAACCTTGGCCGGGAAGATCCATAAAAGGCCCCCGCTTTCTTTTGGAAAAAAGGAAGTGGGATAGGCTACTGGTCAGTGACAGATATGGTGGAGTCTGATTTCTGGGCTCCCTGTGACATAAACCCCTTTGATTCTCACAGGTGCCTGTGCCTGATGTGATGATGCCCAACAGTTTGCTCCTGCCAGCGGCTGCCTCTGAGAAGTCGGAGCGGGACACACCTGCAGCCATCACAGCTGAGGGATCTGGGAAATATTCAGGTATGGCAGCCTGGGCACAGGATGTGCGGAAAACACGTTTAGGGGGCTCGCGTGTGTGGTGATGTTCCAGGATTAATACTATCAAAGTTTTTTTGCCTTTTTTTTTTTTTTTAAAGCATAGAGGGGGAAAAACAAAACAACAACAAAAAAAACTGTGTTGTTTTCAAGAGCTACATTTTCCAAAGCACATTTAGTATCTGGTTATCTGTAACTGCTCTTAGGAGAACTAAGTGTCGAGGACCAAGAATATTCTGTGTGTTCTAATTCCTGAACGCTGAGGTCATGGCCCTTGGTATGCTGATGGCAACGTACTATAACTACTTTGCACTTGCTTTTTTGCTGATCCTGGAATTCCTGGAGGTCAGGGGTGATTTCTTATTCACCTTTACATTCCCCAGTACCCAGTATAGTGGTTGGCACATAGTAGTTGCTCGATAAGTATTTCTTCAAAGACTCAATTAGGGGCATCTGAGTGGCTCAGCCAGTTAAGTGTCTGACTCTTGATCTCAGGTCGTGACTTCAAGTCTCGTATGGGGCTCCACTCTGGGCATGGAGCCTGCTAAAAAAAAAAAAAAAGAAAAAAGGAATGGATTAAGTGGAAATCTTTAGAAGTTCCTACTTACTCTATTTATTGGCATTTAAGCAGTAGGGTCTCTTCCTGTAAGTGACATATTTGTGCTTTCTTGTACACAGGCGAAAGTCCGGTGGATGACAAAAGTACAGCAGGTCTTGATGATTCAAAGGCTAGCGTGGAAATAAAGAGTGAGGAGCAGAAACCAGCTAAAGAACCCATGGAAGTATCAGAATGGAATAAAAACAGCAGTAAGGATGTGAAACTGCCTGACGCACTACAGGATCAGCTAAGCGAGCAGCAAAAAAGGCAACCCCTCTCTGTGTCGGACCGCCATGTTTATAAGTATCGCTGTAACCACTGCAGCCTGGCTTTTAAGACTATGCAGAAGCTTCAGATACATTCCCAGTACCACGCGATTCGGGCCGCAACGATGTGTAACCTCTGCCAGCGTAGTTTCCGTACATTCCAGGCTTTAAAAAAACACTTGGAAGCAGGCCACCCCGAACTGAGTGAAACTGAACTTCAACAGCTGTACGCCTCCTTGCCCGTGAATGGCGAACTCTGGGCGGAGAGTGAAACTATGGCGCAGGACGACCACGCCCTAGAGCAGGAAATGGAGAGAGAGTATGAGGTGGACCACGAAGGGAAGGCAAGTCCTGTAGGAAGCGATAGTAGCTCTATTCCAGACGACATGGGCTCTGAACCAAAGCGGACCTTACCTTTCAGAAAAGGGCCAAATTTTACGATGGAAAAATTCCTCGACCCGTCACGCCCATATAAATGTACAGTGTGTAAAGAGTCGTTCACCCAAAAAAACATTCTCCTGGTCCATTATAATTCAGTTTCCCATCTGCATAAGTTGAAGAAGGTTCTTCAGGAAGCCTCCAGTCCTGTTCCTCAAGAAACCAACAGCAGCACAGACAACAAACCCTACAAGTGCAGCATCTGCAACGTTGCGTACAGCCAAAGCTCGACCTTGGAAATCCACATGAGGTCCGTGCTCCACCAGACCAAGGCGCGGGCTGCCAAGCTGGAGCCCAGCGGCCACGTGGCCGGTGGGCACAGCCTGGCAGCCAACAGTAGTCCTGGCCAGGGGATGCTAGATTCCATGAGTTTAGCGACAGTCAGCAGCAAGGATACCCACTTAGATGCCAAAGAATTAAATAAAAAGCAAAGTCCGGAATTAATCTCTGCTCAGCCTCCACATCACCCACTGCAGTCACCAGCACAAATCCAGATGCAACTCCAGCACGAGTTACAGCAGCAAGCTGCATTCTTTCAGCCTCAGTTCCTAAACCCAGCCTTTCTGCCTCATTTCCCCGTGACCCCGGAAGCACTGTTGCAGTTCCAGCAGCCTCAATTTCTCTTTCCGTTCTACATCCCCGGGACGGAGTTCAGCTTGGGGCCGGATCTGGGCTTGCCGGGCTCGGCCACGTTCGGTATGCCCGGCATGACGGGAATGGCTGGATCTTTGCTTGAAGACCTGAAGCAGCAGATTCAAACCCAGCATCACGTTGGCCAGACTCAACTCCAATTACTACAGCAACAAGCACAACAGTACCAGGCCGCCCAGCCCCCGCTGCAGCCCCAGAAGCAGCCCCAGCAGCAGCCCCAGCAGCAGCCCCAGCAGCAGGGGCCAAGCAAGTTACTGAAACAAGAGCAAACGAACATGGCCGGTGCCGACTGCCCCATCCTGAAGGACGTGCCATCTTACAAGGAGGCAGAAGAGATTGCAGAAAAGCAAGAAAAGCCAAAGCAAGAATATACAAGCGAAGGTGAAGGACTCAAAGAAGGCAAAGACATGAAGAAGCAAAAATCCTTGGAACACTGCATCCCGCCACCCCGAATAGCTTCGGGGGCCAGAGGAAACGCAGCCAAGGCTTTACTGGAAAACTTTGGTTTTGAACTGGTCATTCAGTATAACGAAAACAGGCAGAAGGTCCAGAAGAAGGGCAAAAGTGGCGAAGGTGAAAACACTGATAAACTGGAATGCGGAACATGTGGTAAATTGTTTTCCAATGTGCTTATCCTAAAGAGTCACCAAGAACATGTCCACGGGCAGTTTTTTCCATATGGAGCGCTAGAGAAATTTGCTCGGCAATACAGGGAGGCCTATGACAAGCTCTATCCGATTTCGCCATCTTCACCAGAAACGCCACCTCCACCACCTCCACCTCCCCCTCTGCCTCCGGCTCCTCCACAGCCTTCCTCCTTGGGTCCTGTAAAAATCCCAAGCACGGTGTCTACTCCTCTGCAAGCGCCACCACCCACACCCCCGCCGCCACCGCCGCCACCTCCTCCCCCACCTCCTCCCCCACCGCCTCCCCCGTCTGCTCCCCCGCAGGTCCAGCTGCCTGTTTCTCTTGACCTTCCGCTCTTCCCTTCCATTATGATGCAGCCCGTGCAGCACCCTGCACTTCCTCCCCAGCTCGCCCTGCAGCTGCCCCAGATGGACACTCTCTCTGCAGATCTCACTCAGCTCTGCCAGCAGCAGCTCGGATTGGATCCCAACTTCCTAAGGCACTCTCAGTTCAAACGCCCACGGACAAGAATCACAGATGACCAGCTAAAAATCCTGAGGGCTTATTTTGACATCAATAACTCTCCGAGCGAAGAACAGATCCAAGAAATGGCAGAGAAGTCGGGCCTCTCCCAAAAGGTCATCAAGCACTGGTTTCGAAATACACTTTTTAAGGAACGGCAGAGGAATAAGGACTCGCCGTACAACTTCAGTAACCCTCCCATCACTGTTTTGGAAGACATCAGAATCGACCCACAGCCCTCCTCTTTAGAACATTACAAATCAGATGCGTCCTTCAGCAAAAGGTCGTCCAGAACGAGATTTACTGACTACCAGCTTCGGGTTCTACAAGACTTTTTTGACACAAACGCTTACCCAAAAGATGATGAAATAGAGCAACTCTCCACGGTTCTCAACCTACCCACCCGGGTTATTGTCGTGTGGTTCCAGAACGCTCGCCAGAAAGCACGGAAGAGCTACGAGAATCAAGCGGAGACGAAAGATAATGAAAAAAGAGAACTCACTAACGAGCGGTATATCCGCACGAGCAACATGCAGTACCAGTGTAAAAAGTGCAATGTGGTTTTCCCCCGGATCTTTGACTTGATCACGCATCAGAAAAAGCAGTGTTACAAGGATGAAGACGATGATGCCCAAGATGAAAGCCAAACCGAAGACTCCATGGATGCCACTGACCAAGTAGTGTACAAGCACTGCACGGTGTCTGGTCAGACGGAGGCCGTCAAGAGCGCCGCTGTCCCCGTGGCTAGCTCTGGCTCCGGGACCAGCACCCCCCTGATTCCATCACCCAAACCAGAACTGGAGAAGACCTCTCCCAAACCTGACTATCCCACAGAAAAGCCAAAGCAGAGTGACCCCACTCCCCCTTCCCAAGGCGCCAAACCAGCCCTGCCCTCAGCATCGACTTCCTCGGAACCGCCACAGGCCTCTGTGGCCCCACCGCAGCCCCCGCCACCCAAACAGCCCCAACTCGTCGGAAGACCTCCCTCGGCCTCTCAGACCCCGGTCCCCTCCAGCCCACTGCAGATTTCCATGACTTCTCTCCAGAACAGTCTACCTCCACAGTTACTACAATACCAATGTGATCAGTGTACTGTTGCCTTCCCGACTCTGGAACTCTGGCAGGAGCACCAGCACATGCACTTCCTTGCTGCTCAAAACCAATTCCTTCACTCTCCGTTCTTGGAAAGGCCCATGGATATGCCCTACATGATATTCGACCCCAACAACCCACTGATGACCGGACAGCTGCTGAGCGGGTCTCTCACACAAATGCCGCCTCAGACCGGTTCCTCGCACACCACGACGCCCACGACGGTCGCCGCTTCCCTGAAGAGGAAACTGGACGACAAGGAAGACAACGCGTGCAGTGAAAAGGAGGGGGGGAACAGTGGCGAAGACCAGCACCGCGACAAACGCCTGAGAACCACCATCACCCCGGAACAACTAGAGATACTCTACGAGAAATACTTGCTGGATTCCAATCCCACCCGGAAAATGCTCGATCACATCGCACGGGAAGTGGGGCTGAAGAAAAGAGTCGTGCAGGTCTGGTTCCAGAACACACGAGCTCGAGAAAGGAAAGGCCAGTTCCGGGCGGTGGGCCCGGCCCAGTCTCATAAACGGTGTCCTTTTTGCCGAGCCCTGTTCAAGGCCAAGTCGGCCTTGGAAAGCCACATTCGCTCTCGGCACTGGAATGAAGGAAAGCAGGCAGGTTACAGCTTACCGCCGAGCCCTTTGATATCAACAGAAGATGGGGGAGAGAGCCCTCAGAAATACATTTACTTTGATTATCCGTCTTTGCCGTTAACTAAAATTGATCTATCAAGTGAGAATGAATTGGCTTCTACAGTGTCAACACCTGTTAGTAAAACAGCAGAGCTCTCGCCGAAGAACCTCTTAAGCCCTTCTTCTTTTAAAGCAGAATGTGCCGAGGATGTAGAGAATTTAAACGCCCCTCCTGCCGAGGCGGGATACGATCAAAATAAGACGGATTTTGATGAGACTTCGTCAATTAATACGGCCATCAGTGACGCCACCACCGGCGATGAGGGCAATGCTGAGATGGAAAGCACCACGGGAAGTTCTGGAGATGTGAAGCCGGCTTTATCTCCTAAAGAGCCCAAAACTCTCGACACTTTGCCAAAACCCGCAACCACACCCACCACAGAGGTTTGCGATGAAAAATTTCTCTTCTCTCTCACAAGCCCCTCCATACATTTCAACGATAAAGACGGTGACCACGACCAAAGCTTTTATATCACCGACGACCCAGATGACAATGCTGACCGCAGTGAATCATCCAGCATCGCTGACCCGAGTTCACCAAATCCCTTTGGATCCAGCAATCCCTTTAAATCCAAAAGCAATGATCGACCAGGTCACAAGCGGTTCAGAACCCAGATGAGCAACCTTCAGCTCAAGGTTCTCAAGGCTTGCTTCAGTGACTACCGAACTCCAACCATGCAAGAATGTGAGATGCTAGGCAATGAGATCGGTCTGCCCAAACGCGTGGTCCAGGTGTGGTTCCAAAATGCAAGGGCAAAGGAAAAGAAATTTAAAATTAACATAGGGAAGCCTTTCATGATTAATCAAAGTGGAACAGAAGGCACCAAGCCAGAGTGTACCCTCTGCGGGGTGAAGTACTCTGCCCGTTTGTCCATCAGAGATCATATTTTCTCCAAACAGCACATTTCAAAAGTGAGGGAGACTGTTGGGAGCCAGCTTGATCGGGAGAAAGATTACTTGGCTCCGACCACCGTTCGACAGCTGATGGCACAGCAAGAACTTGACCGTATAAAGAAAGCTTCGGATGTGCTGGGCTTGGCGGTAACACAGCCAAGCATGATGGACAGCAGTTCCCTCCATGGCATCAGTCTGCCAGCAGCCTATCCAGGACTCCCCAGCCTCCCTCCGGTTCTACTCCCTGGAATGAACGGTCCATCCTCCTTGCCTGGATTTCCACAAAATTCAAACAGTAAGTCATTTCAAGGCGAGTCAGTCTAATTAATTAATATTAGGCAGCCAATCACATGAAATCAAGAACAGGGTATACGTTTGGATCTCCTTGAATTTCAGTAGGTGACACCTTTACCTTATTGGAAACATATATGTTTTAGTGGCTATAATTAAGAACCAGGAAGTAAGTCAAGATGAACATATGCAGAAAAATAAAGACTAGGCAGGTCATCGCAGTGTCTCAGAAATATATTAATTATTTATATCGTTACATCCTTATGTCTTAAGAGAAGTATTCCTTTTATATAATTATTTTAATACTGATTTCAAATGGCATTTTAGTACAAACATGTGACATAATATTCAATATACATATTAATAAAGCAAAACATTAAATAATACATTTTTTGGATCTTAATTTATGTTCTTTCCAAGGAAAATTTTTTTGGGGGGGGGGGTTTGGTTTCTTCTCCTTCTCCTTCTCCTTCTTCTTCTCCTTCTCCTGCTTCTGCTTCTGCTTCTTCAGTGTCAGGAAGTTCAAAAGTTAAGGGCCCTCTAGATACAGGAATGCATCTACATTACATCTAGCAGATAATAAGCTTATGTTCAAAGTTTAACTCTTAAAAATATGACTTCTGTGATGATTTACCATTTAGCATTACTATAAGATTTTGATTTTTGTAGCACCCATTGTTACTTGCTACATCAATAAATTTACAACCTTAGAAATATATTGCTATTACTCTATGACTTTATGCCCCACCACCACCCCATGTCTATAATTAAGTCATAACTAAATTCTAAAGCTGTTTGAGGCAACTCCAGATGATGAATCAAGAGATTCATCAAGAGAAATATATAATTTATGCAGTTTCGATTTCATGAGTAAGACTAGGTGTCTGATTATATTGGGTCAGAAAAATGGAATATAGTGTGCTAAGCCAAACATATAATGAATGTTGTATGTTTCATTGCTTTATATGTTATATAAACATTACTATGCCAAGTAGAGAAAAGGGCTCTCTTATAATTTCTTCCTTAAAGTAAGTTTTATTTTTCAAATTAACAGTTAAAAAACAACAACAACAAGAAAACACCAGTGATGTTTTTCCTTTTTATAAGGAAATTTTGACATTCTTTAGAATGAACTAATTGCATCTATCTAGAAAGTTTCCAAAACACACAGAGCTTTTCTCATTTTCACTAATGGGACGTCTCATAAATTTCGAACTTTTCAATGTCACCTTTCTCTTCTAAAACCAAAATTGCTCTGTGATTGTAGGAAGAGACTCCTATTTTAATTTTTAGCTTGGGAGACATGAAAACAGTAATATGGAATTGCCCTTTGACCACTGCCAGCTGCTCTGGTTTCCCAGTCCAAGATGGCATTAGAGAGAGGCAGAATAGACCTACACGCGTAAGGAATGTGCCCAAGAACGATTCTTCAGTGGCCTCTCCTTTAACTATCGTTACCAACTACCTTGCCCCTAAGTAACACCTTGGGCTTCATTATCTGGATATTCTTAGGGCCTGAAAATGTTAAAGCTACAATTGCATGATTCATCTGTACATTTAAATTAAGTCAGACATAATTGTCTTAAGAATAATGCAGTGTTGGGTTTTTTTTTTTTTTTTTTTTGCATATGACTGTACTAGTCTTCCTGTCCCACTTCACACGTCACTGTGATTACTGACGCATAGAAAAATGTCTTCTGTGGAAAAACTCCTGTGATGAGTTATGTAAAATAGAGATTTTCCACATAATGTCTGATGTGGAAAAACTCCTATGGACAGTTATATGTAAAATTTAAAATAAAATATTATGTGAAATAGAGTAAAATTTGGTACCTTACGTCCACTAAGGACAGTTTAAGGCTCTGTGCCTTTCATCTACAAGTCTGCTTTGATCGATGCTCACTGTGGAGTCCCCCCTTCAATGGCAGCCAGAGCATCTTGTTTTTCTCTCCACCGGATCACAGGCCTTTGCTTGGACAGTGGGTCCTTCGCTGACTGCCCTCTGGCCCATCACTTTGAAACCAGCACCCAGAGGGCCTGTATGAGAGAAAGTGAGAAGGGAAAAGAGAAATGGTTATGAAATACTTCAATAACCTAACCTTTCTCTTCGTTCAACTCCACATAAATATAATTTATAACCTTCTCCCTCCCTCCCCCGCCCCCAGAAACGTGGGCTCTGTTTGTAAGTATCAGAGTTGCAGGAAGATGTCCGAGGCATCTCTTCAGTGAGCAGTTTCTCTACATGCATCAGTTGTTGAGGAACTCGGTGGTTTGAAGCTGTTGCTTTATTCAATCATAGACCAAAACAGACCAGAGAATGTTACAAAGAGAAAAGGTCTATGAATGTACCTACTAGAATTTGCAATTTCTCTTGAATACATTCTTTGTTTAAACATTAACACAGCAGGAGTACCAGCAGGACCCTCTCTGAGAGTCTAAGTTCCCACACTTCTAGTTCCCATCTTTTTTTAGGCTAATTTACCTGTGGTGGGTAATGCTCAACCTTCTAATTAGCTCATGGAGAGGAGCTATGGTTCTCCACCCTTCTCTCATCATCTTCCCACTGTGTTCTTTCTCCTCAAACAAATATCTCCTCTGCTTCATCGGAGAGGTAGACATACCAGCTAGGTGAAATCAAAAGAAGAAAAATACTTCCTAAGGAGCATATATCTGTGTTTCTTACATGCCCTGGGCTCTTGCCACAGCTTGATATATATATGAATAAACTTTGAGAATAGAACATGTTCGTCTTGGGCCTACTTTAATAGGATTTATTTATAGAAAAGCCTTCATTTTAAAGATAACCCATCCCTTTGAAGGTAAATCTGAGGGGTTTGATTCTAAAGAAATCACAAAAAAGGGACTCCGTTGAATATGAGATGTGCCGTAAAGTAATGTCTGATTCCAAAGGCTACACGCCAACATTGATTTCAATTGCAGTGCACATGTTCAGTTTTAGTATTTATCAACCCCTAAACTTTCTGATTTAATCACCCACTTTATCCTATTTTGGGTGGAATGGCTGTTCTGCTTCACCAGCTTTAACACTTACCTAGCTTCCAACAACTCTTCAAATTATTTCGTCTTTCAAGATCATAAGAAGGCCCTTTCAAGGGTAATGTGCATCATGTGTGCCTGTTTCCTGAATGATGACCCAGCCCTCCATTTAGTATACTAATGACTAGTTCTCATTTGCTAATAAAATGAATTATGTTCTGCTTAAAAAATTTCCACATTTGTCTTTTTCTCTCATGATCATATGCAAAAAGGGCAAGTGGCAATAGCAAATCCCACACCTTTACACCTGGAAAAAATTCAAAAGCTTTAAATTTACATTTAATCCTTTTTAAAAAGATTTTATTTATTTGAAAGAGAGAGAGAGAACATGAGTAGGGGGAGGGATTGAGGGAGAAGCAGACTCCCCGCTGAGCAGGAAGCCTGATGTAGGACTCAATCCCAGGA
Organism: Enhydra lutris kenyoni; assembly: GCF_002288905.1. NCBI lineage: Eukaryota > Metazoa > Chordata > Mammalia > Carnivora > Mustelidae > Enhydra > Enhydra lutris. Next base: position 6,974,128 of record NW_019154133.1, on the reverse strand, counting down.
CCCTGGGTCATGACCTGAACCGAAGGCAGAAGCTAAACCAACTGAGCCACCCAGTCACTCCAGAATTTACATTTAATCCTTGAGGATGTGGGCTTCCTTTGGCATTTTGCTCAAGATGAATAGAAAACTAAAGTGATTTTCTATTTTTAACTTATTTACTTTATCGTTTTAAGCAGTGTCTGATTTTTATATCTTCCATTAGTGTTTGGAAATACTGTCTAACCCAATTTCCTTAAACGGAACATTAGAACATGCCTTTTGCATTTTTCTCATACTTCGGTGTAATTTACTAGCACATTTGGGGGAAATCTAGATAAGAGTAAGTCTTTCATAATTTTAGCACAATTGTCTTTGGCTCCATGTACATAATAAGTTTTATTTTCACCTCAAAAATAAATTTTCCCCCTGGGAGACCAAGATCAAGGAAACCTGAGGGAAAATAACTATATCTAAGTTCATTGTGAGACAGGATTTTCTTCCAAAAGCGTAACTTTCGGGAATAGGCGGCTGTTCCAGGAGAATAAAACCAAACAAAATAATGATAATAAGAGATTATTTGTACAGAAAACTTTTCTCTGTCAGTGAAATTTCAGCGAATTGGAGTAGGAGTTAGGGAACAGGAACTAATGTATCTTTAGCAATATAACTTGGTAACAGACATGAAAATTTGACATGCATTTAGTTTGTAGTTACCATCACTTCCTCTGTATCAAAATTACTGTTCATTTTTTTCTCTTCCATTTCCGGTTTTCATCTACCAGTCGGCTTTTGTCTTTTACCATAGGCCCAATGTCCACTGTTCTTTATCCTTAATTTGCATCTCTTTTCCTAAAATTTTTCTTAATAGGTAATTATTTTTTAAGATTTTATTTATTTATTTGACAGAGAGAGAGAGAGAGCACAAGCATGGGGAATGGCAGGCAGAGAGAGAGGGAGAAGCAGGTTCCCCACCAAGCACAGAGTCCGATGTGGGGCTCTATTCAGGTTTCCCGGATTCTGACCTGAACTGAAAGCAGATGCTTAACCAATTGAGCCACCCAGGTGCACTTAATAGCTAATTATTTAATTTGGGTTACTCCTCGAGATGTTGAATTCTTTTTTTTTTTTAAAGATTTTATTTATTTATTTGACAGATCACAAGTAGGCAGAGAGGCAGGCAGAGAGAGAGAGAGAGGAGAAAGCAGGCTCCCTTTTGAGCAGAGAGCCCAACGTGGGGCTCGATCCCAGGACCCTGGGATCATGACCTAAGCCGAAGGCAGAGGCCCCAACCCACCGAGCCACCCAGGCGCCCCAAGATGTTGAATTCTTGAAAATCTCTGATAATCTTTGACTGAAGAAGTTGGGAATACTATTACAGTCTTCTAAAAATTTTCATGCCAATTTATCATCTGTCTTCTAGATAGGAACTTATAGACACCATCTGGTGGGAAAGCCTGAGTCAACAACTATTGACCCTTTTTGCTTTCTAACGATCATTGCTGTTTTAAGTCTTTTAGTTCCTTTAAATTTCTCACCTTAGGGGCACCAGGGTGGCTCAGTTGTGAAGTGTCTGACTTTGGCTCAGTTCTTGATCTCAGGGTCCTGGGACTGAGCCCCGCATCGGGCTCCCTGCTCCGTGGGAAGCCTACTTCTCCCTCACCCACTCTCCCTGCTTGTGTTCCTGCTTTTGCTGTCTATGTCTCTGTCAAATAAATAAATTAAATTAAAAAAAATGCTCACCTTAAATTATCATGTCAGAGAGATAGGTGATCCAGGAATTTTCTTAAATGTAGGGGACAAAAGCACTTAGGTGGAGGGGAGTGAAATTATTGAGTATGAAGTCTGGTTGAACTAGACCTAGAACTAAGGTTGGCTTTAGAATAGGCAAAAGAAGCTGAGTAATATCATAGTATCATTCTAACAATGCAAGAAATGTTCTTCTGTCCTTAGTAAAGCTCCTTCCACCTGAATCACTCATGCCTAAAATTCTGTAATTAGATATTAATGCCTTTGACTTAATGAATTACCCTCTATTAAATGGAAAATAGCATAGAATATCATGAAATCAAAATACGATAGCAAGAAGAAACCCCACATTATATAATCTAGCATATATTAAGCCTTTTCAGAAATAGCTGTGTTCAGGGACACCAGCGTGGTTCAGTCACTTGAGTTCCAAACTCTTGATTTTGGCTCAGGCGCTGATCACAGGGTCCTGGCATCCAGCCTCCCTCCCCTGTTTTAGGCTTCACACTCAAGCAGAGTCTGCTTGGATTCTCTTTTTCCCTCTCCTTTCCTCCCTCGCCCAGCCCAGTGCATGTACCCTTGCACAAATGCTCTCACACCTCAAATAAATAAATCTTTAAAAAAAATACGTGTATTTAAGTCATTGATTCTTTCTTGCAAATACAACTTCATAGAGAGGCAAGTGGAAAGAAGATAGGCCTAGGAGTGCCTGAATAACGGCAAGGGAGTTGAGGGATTGGGACCCCAAAAGCAAATCCATTACTTCACGGTTTTCTTAGGGCTAGTTTATTTCCCCTGAATCCAAGAAGTCTATCATACCGAACTGGATTAAAGATTCAGGAATTTATTCATTCATTCCTACCATCCCCCTGCAGATCTTAAGCCATTTTCATTTCAGTGTGTTTCCAATGTGTCAGCTGTTCTTCTATAAAACATGGATACTTGCTATCAGTTTCTACTGGAAATACAATGTTATTTTCAAGGTTTTTTTTTTTTGCATTTTGAATATTTGTATTTTTTAGCCTTTGAAATTGACTCAATTAGACAGAACCCTTGAGTGGCAGGTATAAAATTTAGCTTCCCCAAACCTCATCTCCCAC